>NW_026558098.1:5323067-5330544 GCF_026930045.1 Uloborus diversus | reverse complement strand
CGCTATCTCATTTTTAACATTAAACACTAACTGAAAAAAATGAAATCACCGTGTTATTGCTAGGGGATAAATACACTGTAAATGGTGTTCAACAATGTCCTAGCATTTTATGTTGTACCAGTGGTACTGGCACGGCTTTGCCCGTAATAGAAAAATTAAAAGGTCTTTTGGTTCTTCTGCATATTTACAAATAATGTATGGTGAATTTTTTTCGCCATATTGGCTTGTACCCATGTTACGGTTCCACGCTATGATAAGTTCGTATCTCGCCAATTGGCTTGTGCCCATGTTACGGTTCCACGTTATGATAATTTCGTAATTTACTCATCCATCTAATAATATTTGTGTTCTTAAAATTGGAATAATTAAAGAACCACATCGAATTTTCGAAACATCGCTTCGAGGTGCACACCCCCATGCTACAAACTAACTTTGTGCCAAGTTTCATGATAATCGGTCGAACGGTCTGGGTGCTATGAGCGTCACAGAGATCCAGACATCTTCCAGACAGAGAGACTTTCAGCTGTATTATTAGTGAAGTTATGTAATACCTTTAATAAGGATAAAAGTAGAGGAAGAAGGGGGCACATGCAGTCACTAATTAGCGATTAATCCATCATTGAACAAGTTGAGCTATTTTCATAGATTAGTAGTAGTGTGTAAGAACTACATGTTTGTGTGTAATTTATTTCCCAATAATTTACAATGTGATAAATATTACGTCTAATTTTGCTCACTTTCTCCTACTTTTTGCAATAATTTAAGATTTAAGTGAAACAATGTAAGTAATGTCAAGGGTGCTTTAACTGCATTAAAACCCATTTAAACTGTTGTTAGTTTTATGCGCTCTAATAAGGAAAATTTCCGGTTTATAAATACAGAATCCTACTTCGCGGGAATTCAGTTATTGCGGTTAAAGTCTGGAACGAATGAACCGCGAAAAACGAGGGTTGACTGTACAGTCAGGGGTGATTGTGTTCCGGCATTTTACCGAATTTTCGGTATTTCGGACGTATTTCCGGTATTTTTATGTCCGAAAATACCAGAAATATGTTTGTTTTTGTTATGCTTTTATCTCCCTGCCTCCGCATTTTTTAAAATTATATAATACTCATCAAATATACCTGCAAGAGCCTTCAGATGGACACCTATCCCTTAAGATGGACAAATGTCAAGAAAATTTGTATGACACCAGCTCAAAAGTAACTTTGTAACCCATTAAAAATTTAATCAAATGTACAAACAATATTTTGACTCAGAACTATTTAATGTTATGGCAAAAGTGCACTTAAGTAATAGGGGCGAAAGATTACCCCCCCCCCCCCTCCCCACCCCGTTTTCGCTTTGAAACTTTCAGGTATTTTTTGATGAACTCACAATCACCCCTGAGACGGTACACCAACGTTTTAAGCACTAAGCATCTTTCTAACCTTCACGCATTTGAGTCAGGGTTGGGTTTTGGACTGTCCAAAACTGGTTTAGGACAGGACAGGGGGTTTTTACCGTCCAAAACTATCTTAAACTGTCCAAAACTATCTTAAACCGTCCAAAACTATGCTAAAGGAAAATATGCTGTATCTTGTAAAACAAAATGCTGGAATGATAAGCCTAACCATATACCCATTTTCAAAATAGGAGATTAAAAATAGAAAATTATTTTTTCTTCTTCCCTGTAAGTTGAAGCAGCAATAAAAATGTCCAACTAAAGATATTGTGCCACAGTAATAAAAATTTCTCAAAAATTAGGAGCTGGAGATAGAAGTTTAAACAGACAATATGCAGCTTGAATTTATCAACTTCAATTTAAAGTGTTACCTCTCACTAAAAAATAATCCATCAAAAAAAAAAAAATTGTGAAATAGAATACAGAACAGCCAAGTTGTAAACAACTCAAAAAAAAAAAAAAAAATGCAAATTTAATTTAAAATAACTTGTTTTTTAAACCATATGTTTTGACTACGGTCTGTCAGGGTAATTTGGGTAATCGGGGTAATTTCGATATAAGTTATATTTTATTGAATAAAATGAAAAATATTAATTCGATGCACTTACAAAAATTCACAGTTATAAACATCATTCTTACCTATGATAATATGCTGAAAAAAGATTGCCAACACTCTTTTTGAAACTGATTTATAAAAAATTAATCTTTTTGGCGATGTCAATACAATGCAAAACCAACTACTTCCAAATTGTGCTTCTAATTAACCTGCCATTCTATGTTTTTCAAGTTTAGATATATGGACATTACATATGTTTATTTAATTTGACATTAAACTGAAACATTTAACGTAATTAGTTTTCACGTAATTAATGATTTAAAACCATGGGGTAATTTGGGTATGCATTACATTTTACCAATCAAAAGGACAAATTATAATTTTATTGGACTTCAAACTTAGACATGTATGTGCATCCTCATTACCCAAGGTAATATATGCTAAAAATGAATTGGAAGGTTGTTTAAATTTTCTTAAATGTTCTGTAACGAAAAATTACTTCCTGTCCATTAATGGCTTGTCATATTAGGCTATTTTCAGTCTAAAATCCATCTTAATATTTAAAAAATTAGTATTCATACTATCCCATTATTTCTATTGTACCTACATTCAACCTAAGTTTGAAAACATTGATTGTTATTAAAACCATGCGTTGCCCTTTAACCATCACTATACCCAAATCCCCCCATCCACAGGGTAATTTGGGTATAGTGACACTTATGTTTGCCACAGGGTTTAAGCTGAGTTTAAAATTTCTTTAGCAAAAAAGCTAAAGTTAGAAAAAAAAATTTAGCAAAATACTAAAACATCGACATTTAATGAAGCCCAAAAATTCATTTATTAGGAGGTCAGATTGCAAATAAAGACTCAGTACTGGCTGTTGAACTTAATAGTAATTGAAACATTTTCTGAACTAAGAATTGTAATATGATTAAGTTGAGTATCGCTGTTCTTGTTTAATAATCTCTCGGATCATGCTTCATGCATAGTTTTGTTTTTTTAAATTCTTTATTTCTGTATTTTTTATTTGAGCCAAAAAGCGAAAACGCCTTGTTTTATTTTCGCAATTTAAATAGGTTTTTCGCATTTTGCGAAAAATGCGACCGTAGCGGAAACCCTGGTTTGCCATTTATATGCAAATGGGTCTATTAATAGTAATTTGTATTCTGGAAAGTCATAATGTTAAGCTAAAACAAGAAAAAGAAAAGAAATATGTATATACAAATTTATCTCAGGACTGGAAAGTTCGAAGTAGGCAATTTTTATACCCAAATTACCCCGACAGACCCTACTCATTTTACCCCACCACCCATTTTACTCCACCTGACCCTAGTAAAAAGTGCTCCGCCCTATGTCTTCGGAACAGACTTAGATAAAATGAAAAGCTTTCTGCGAACACAAAAACCTAACTGGAAAATTTTCTGCAAATAATTATTTTGACTAACTCACCCTTGAATAAAAATTAAATTTATATTCAAGTATGAAAAAGACAAAAAAAAAAAAGTGCTTTAAATCATTTAACTTTTTTTTATCTGTATATATAAAAATGAATGTTTGTCTGTATGTCATCCATGAACTCAAAAACTACCCGGCAGATTTTGCTGAAACTTTCACCGTTTGTTATTTTTGGTACTGAGAATGTTTATAGACCAGTTCGAAAAAAATCCGATCGATAGTTCCTTTTTTATTCCAATTTAAGTCACAATCCATTGGATAAATACGAATAAAATGCAGAAATTAATTCGATCTCATTGATAAGAAGTTAGCTGTTGTCATTTTTCTTGAGTTTGAATAAATAAATTCTTTCTTTATTGTTTTATGGCTTTTCATGCAACGGGGGGATTTAAAACTTTTTCTATTTGATATTTTTAGCGATGGATTGATCTTGCAAACTGCGTGAGTACAAAATTTGAGTAGAGTTACTGGATACCTGGACCGATCATTATGAAAATTGCTATATATATATATATATATATATATGTATTTTTCCACGGAGAAGGTGCATAATATGCTCATTGAAGCCACTCGCCACCAGGTGGCACTGCAGAGTAGCAACTTCTGCCCCGTTCAACCGATTGTCATGAAAATCAGTATAATGATGTATTTTTTTGTTGGCGTAGCAACGCGCGTCGGGTACAGCTAGTGATAACGTATAGTTGGCTTATTTTTCACCAACTGAAGAAAACTGCCAAAACCATTATTTTTTTACACATGTGCTTTAAAAGGCTTTTGGAGAAAGGCTTTAACAGAAATAAATTCTGGGATTTTTTTAAAAACTCCTTTAAAAAAAATAAATTTAAATCAACGTTAGCAGTTAAAAAAAAAAAAAAAAAATTCTGCAGAGCCAAAAATTTTCTGCGAATGCCGTTCGCGCGTTCGTCTATATTATGCAAGACTGCTTCGGAGTTGTCTAAGTTTTAAATCTAGAAGAATTTTTCACTCCCATTCTATAAAATTTATTAGTGTTTCTTTGCCTTACTGTGTCCATCGTGAAATCAGACCAATTAAGAGTGCAAAAAAACTCGAGTGAAAAAAACCTTTATACACCTACAGTGTTGCCAACAACTGGGCGATTTCCTGGGTCAGAAGATCCAAAGGAGTATAGAAGCCCCTTTAATATGTTAATATGTTACAGAAGCTATTAATTGAATCCGGCATTGAGGGCCGGATTTGGAAGTGTGGAGGCCCCGGGGCAACGAAGGAATTTGCGAAATCAAACAAAATTAGGTCAATGTTTTTGCCCCTAACAGGTACAGGTGCTGATTCAATTTTGGTGTCAATAGCTCAAACAGCGGCTAAGCTATCGTACGGTGTTGTCACTTGTAACTGCTATATATCTCAAGAAATAATGGACGGAGTCGAATAAAGATTTATCTACAAGTAGCCCTTAAATGGCTGAAGGGCTGATTCTAATTTGGCGTCAATAACTGAAACGGGCGTGGTACAATCAAACGTCTTTTCGTTTTCATCGCAAGTGCTATATCTCAAGAGGTAATGCTACATTCTGGATGAAATTTGGAATAAATGTGAAGCAATATGTAAATCAGGGTTGGCAAGTTTTTGACACAGGTAGAAAAAAACATGAAAAAACCACATTTTCTCCACTTGACAAAAATAGGTTTTTGCCAAACTGGCAAAAATAAAGTTGACTGACTACTTAAAAACAGAATTTGTTCATAAGTTTTTTTCCTCTGCAAATTATAAATAAACTTTGAGGAAATTTTAGTTTTTGTTTTCTAGTTCTAAAAAGTTTACTGTTAAATTTGCTTGAAATTTTAAAAGTTAAATACTTTGAAAACTTTTATTTTTAACTTTTTATGAATTGAGAAAAATAGGTCACCGTCCTATAGACCAGTAACAACAAAATTTTGTTCACCTATTGATGAACAGTGGAACTGGTAAAGGAAATAAGCCTATAAAATTTTATCAAGAATTTATGGGGAAAAGGGCATAGGGTGACCAAAGCAATTTATATAAATGAAAAAAAAAATGTACGTGTGTATATTTATATCTATATATATAAAAATCTCGTGTCACGATGTTTGTTCGGGGTAAACTCCGAAACTACTCAACCGATTTTTCTCAAATTTCATATCAATGTGTCATTTGGTCGAACTTAAAAGATAGGATAGTTTTTATAATTTTTTACTGCAAATTTCATATTAATTATGCAATAATAGTGTGAATTTATTGTTTAGTTCTAAAAATTCTTAATAGATGGCGGTGTAAGTTAATTAATCGATATAACTCTAACATCGTATGACTTACTGCTAAAAACACCATGATAAAAAAAGCTCAGAGATGTTGCTTAGAATTTCCATATAACGTTTCGGGATATTACAGGTTATTATTTACTTCCTGAGAAAATCAACTATATTTTTCAAAACGTTTCCTTGAATTGCTACAAATTGCAGATTTCACACCGTTGTGAAAAGTATTTTTCTCCACCAGTATCAAGATTAACTAAACGTATTTAATAGGTGTATCGGTTTCGGAGTGATTGCGGTTTGTCTAGATTGACTCAACACCCAATGAATGCGAAAAGTTGTCTGGATCACGAAGCTTTGCAAGAGTTGCAGAGGAATTACATTCGAGTTACTTGCTTGAGAGTCTGTCTTCGCGTTGGCAATGCGTGTATTAATGCTTTGAGAGCTTTCTTAGAAAAACAGGAAGGTTTCAGGCTATTATATTAATCCTGCGTTTGGCTTCTCTGCAGGTGCCAGAATCATAACTGCCTTTTTAACCAAGAAGACTACTGAATTCTTCAAAAATATTCCAGGTTTATTTCAGGAAAGTTAATGAATTTAAGCGGAAAACAATTATTTTCTTTATTTTGTTCCCCAGGAAATTTTTAATATCAATTCTTGCAAAGATACATTCGCAACAGAAAATTGCAGTGACAATTGCATCGTCAGGCATTGCTGCTACTTTTTTTAGATGGTACACGAACAGCACATTCAGCTTTAAAGTTGCCTATTAGATATTCATAACAAACAAAACACAATGTGTACAATAAAGAAAAAAAAGACGTGGTATGGCTGTAGTGTTGCAAGAGAGTGAAATTATAATTTGTGATGAGTGTACTATGTCTCATGAGTAAAAGCATTCATTCGAAGCACATCATAGGATTATGCAAGATTTGAATGGCAACGATAAACTTTTAGGTGAAATTGTCTGAATACTGTCTGGGGACTTCCGGCAGACATTACCAGTTATTCCGATGAAATCAACGCATGTTTAAAAAAAACGTTTTTTATAGCGTAATGACGAGATACTGCGATTGGCCATGAACATGCGAGTATAAACGCAAAATAATCTAATCGCATAAGTATTTTTTAAGCAATTGCTGAGTATTGGAAACGGTGAAATTGAACTGTATCAAAATATACAGTACAACAAATAGCCAGACAATTTCTGCACTGCCGTTGAGACGAAAAGTGAACTAATTGAGAGTCTATTTCCAGATAAATTTAATTTTTTAAAAATCATAATTGCCCCTGTAATTGCGCTGGTTTTGTAGCAGTTTTGTTTTCGGTAAACATTCCCGAACAGACAGGAATATTTGTGGATCGTCAACTGTCGACTGTCAAATACATATCCTGATGCATGTCGCAAGTTGTATTTATTGGTAGCACAAAGTCATTGGGAGTTGACACTTTCTAATGCAGGTTTGACATAAGGAGAAACAGTATTCGTCAACTGTTTAAAACAATTTTGACGACATACTATCCAACACAATCATTATTTTTTAAGGAGAAACTATATTACTTTCACGTTTGAAGACGTATTTCATAAAGTTTAACAAACACACAAATGTCCAAATCCAGATTTTACACCAGAAATGAATATGAAGCTTTAGTTTTAACTGAAGGTTTTTGCGTTTCAATTTCAAATTTGCCACTTAGTCATTATGATATGCCGTCACTTGATAGTTGGGCCACCGACTTAGTTAACACTGATTTGCAACGTATAACAAC
>NW_026558098.1:5190567-5320567 GCF_026930045.1 Uloborus diversus | reverse complement strand
GAACATAGAAATTTGATGGGATTTCGATATATATAAACTTTCGATATGTAGAAGTTCGATATATGGAGGTTCGACTGTATTTCGTGGTGGCCACAACATGTTATTTTTTAAAAAATGGCGATAACTTCCTGTTTTAAAAGGAAGCCTTTTCTTAATTTGTCCCAAGTACCAGTTTTGACTTGAAAATCAGTTCTAGTCTTTGTTGAAGAAATTCAACAGTTAAGCCTAAGCCTGTAAAATAAATTATTTTTGAGTGCCATGGCGTACATAATATGAAGTAAATAATGGTAAAAAAGGACATTCATGTCCTTGAATTAAAAATTTCAAACTTTTAACTAGTTTTGTTCTGGTCGAAGAGCCTATGAGTGCCAGAAAAACGTCATATAAAGGCTTAAATTTTTTTCTTGTGTGAGGTAGGTAAGAAAGGTTTGCTATTACTATTTAAATTGAGTCGGGCTGGCTTTAGCAGGAAACATCTGGCAAAGGTTCACAAAATTGCGACAAAAAACATAGATTCATTCCAGGTCACACGTGACCTGGTGGTCCCCATCCAACAATCTCCGATTTGGAGGACGTTTTGGAGAGGCTTTTGAAACTAACTTATGCAAATTTTAAGCTTTCTAGAAAAGAATCATGAAGTCCTAATATACCTCAAAAAGAAAAAAGAAGAGTAGACTCTAAAATTGCCTCCGATGGGGGGCTTGCATGAACAGGACAATTCGTTTCACGAAGCTGATCTGCCATTTTGAAGCCGCCCCCCCCCCTTTTTTAGTTTCTTTTATATCTAATATATAGAAGAAAGTATTGGATTCGTGCAAATTTACGAATTTCGAATTTTGACGGATTCAAACGTTTTGAGGTATGCTGAGTCCATTTCTACTATTTTTGGAAAATGTCTGTCTGTGTGTGTCACGTCTGTGTGTGACCAGTTTTTTGTGGCCGCTCTACAGCAAAAACTACCTCATGAAATCAAACGAAATTTCGTAAACATATGTGCCCCTATGTGAACTTGTGCCCATTGGTTTTTGGCGCGAATTCCTCCAAGGGGGGTGGAGCAATGGGATGTTTTTCGAGTTACGCGTGCTTGCTATTCCTCAGGAAATAACTGGCGGAATCAAACAAAATTTGATCCATATGTTGTCATTAACAGGAAGAGGTGCTGATTCAATTTTGGTGTCAATAACTCAAACGAGGGTTGAGCTATTGAACGTTTTTTGTCGTCAATTGTGACTGCTGTATCTCAAGAAATAATGAACGGAATGAAAGAAAAATTTCTCGGCAAGTAGCTCTTTGTGGGTATAAGAGCTGAATTTTTTTTATTGATCCTAGATCCTCAGAACTTGGGTCTTGGATGCTGGAGATTTAGTTTCGGAGGGCATCCGAAACTAAATCTCCACCTGCATAACCTATGTGCACCTATATAAAATTTCGTTTAAATTGAAGACGGTAGGGTGAAGAGGTCGAGGTCACTTGACATGGAATGACTCGATGACGTTTGGTTTTTGACGCAACTTTGCTATCTGTGTCCTGCGAAAGCCAGCGCGACTCAGCTTAAATGATTGCGAACGTTTCTTACCTACTGTGATGAACTTATGCGAAAAATTTTTGTGCTTTTATAAAGGGTGTCCCAAAATTAACGCAAGATTTGAATTTGCCCCCATTTTTGCAATAAATTGTGGGCAATCTTGAAAAAAGAACAATTTGGCAGCTGAGGGTCTAGGGTTATTACAAATGGAGCGTTTTCGATTCTATAATGTGTTTTCATTATCGAACAATTATTTGAAAAATAATGAAAGTTTGGGCGGGTCAAGCAGTTTACTGTTATTGGCGCTCGATATCGCAATTAGGTAATGCGCAGGTGGTTGTGGGATTGCTGACATAGACGTTTGACTTCAAATAACCCCATAGGGAGAAGTCTAATGATGTAAAATCACACGATCTAGGGTACAATTCATATCACCGAAACGAGAGAGCACACGAACAGGAAATTCCTGATGCAGTCAGTGATTGAATTGTTTCGCTGGCTGTATAACAGCATAACACTCCATTTTTACTAACCCTAAACTCCCAGCTGTCAAATTGTTCTTTTTCTGTGGCTCCCAACAATTCACAGCAAAAATTGTGGCAAATTCAAATCTTGCGTTAATTTTGGGACACCCTTTACTATGAGGTAGGTCTGGCGCCCACAGACTCTTGCTCTTTTACGAACACTCCTTTGTCCTAGGGGTGCGACATCGATGTCGATGTTTCGGAAACATCGATGTTTTTGTTAAAACATCGATGTTTTTCTTTCGATGTTTTTGGACCATCAATGTTTTGGTTTCGATGTTTTCTCGATGTTGATGTTTTTGTATTTTAATTGAAAATTATCATAAAATTTGCTCCAATTTTCTCGCTTGGAAATTAAGTTTAATTATAGAGTTGTCAAAAAAATAATAATAATATTTTTTTATTTTTTCACCCATTTTATAAGATAAATTTTCCTGTGTATAGGATGATTTTTGGGAAGATCATTACAAGATAGTTAAAGTTAACTAGAGAGTGAGGAAGAGGTCAAAGTATTGGAAGAACCTAACACTTGTAGTCTGTTGCCAGAATTTGCAGTCTATTTCTAGGCCCCAGTTCTTAAACTAAAGGGATATCCTATACGTTACTAGGGTGAAAATTATAACTGGTAAGAGAGAGCTGGTAAAAGTTGCTTTAAAGTATTTGATAGTGATGGCAATTTCTGTTCCATCGGAAAGAGATGTTTCTCTGACTGGTGAGATAGTCTGCGAAAGGCGAAATGCGCTTCTGGGGGAGAAAGTAAACAAACTTCTTTTTCTCCAAACTGTCAACACCAATATTCGGGGTTACTTATCGACTTCCCCCAACAAGTCGTCCCTCTATTACTTACAATTTGTGTTTAATTATTGACCAACAGTACAACACATTTCTTGCTCTTAAAAATAATTGTTAGAATTAATTCTGTCATTTTAAAGTAATTAGCACAACTTTTTCTCATCATTAAACTGACGGTAAGTGCTATGATACATTTTTGTCACATTCTTTTTTGATGTAAATTTACTTTTTGTTTCATTCAGTTTGAAAATATTTCCTTATCTAATTGTATTAATCGGTGCTTGTCTTATTATCAATTTTTGACCTACTATAATACCAAGATGTTGCGATATTATTCTTATTAAATATTGATGATTTGAGGTTCAGTATTTTAAAAATATTCGTCGGATACGTATTCTTTTGTATTGCTTAAATTAGTGTAGTATATTCAAAAATGTATGTTATACATTGATAAAAAGATCGATGTTTTAAAATATCGATGTTTGGAAACATCGATGTTTTTGGTCGATGTATGAATACCATCGATGTTTTAATTTCCAACATCGATGTTTAGAAATATCGATGTTTTGCCATCGATGTCGCACCTCTACTTTGCCCCAAATACCGTAAAATGCCTCTATATTTAAAGATGTTTCTTGATTTATTCTAATTTTTTTTTCCAGCAATATACTGGACTACATGATGTCGCATTTTAACAAGAAATTTGATTACCACACACCCAAATTTGCAATCCTTCGAGGAATTCAGTTGAAGAAAATTTGAATGATTGAAACCCAACTGATGTTTTCTTATTTTTTTTCAAGTTTGAGAAAGGACGGGAGGAAGTGATTAAAACATTAGATATCAGTGTGCAAGAGAAAATACAGGACACAACAAGACCTCCCTTTTCGCAGTGTCTTCAGTGATGGTGTGAGACATAGGACACATTGGAAATTGTGAACCAGAAGATTGCATTTGCCGAGGGAAGATTCATTCCCGTCTATGCTATTGAAACAAACTAGTTCACTGTTTTCCTTTGTGCATAATATTTGTCGGCTAAAAGTTCAAAAGGAGTTGAAGTGAAACTGATGTTAACAAGGACGTGTATGATCAACATTTTTCTCGAATGGTTTGTGTAATTTAGTTTTTTGTCATTGAACAAACTGATGGCAGGTGGATAAAAGTAAGCATTTCACAAGTTGTCCTTTTCCTTACTTACTCCTTGCATAAAAAAAAAACTGGTCCATATAAACAGACATTGGCAGTTGGGAAAACTCGGTTCTTTCATGACTTCCTGATAATCAAAAGTTGACAAATCTGCTATCGTGTGAGAAAACTTCTCTATTCATCATTAAAACATTCTACCTTGGTTTGATTTATCAACCATGAACCAATGAAATACGTCATCGATGAAATATATAAAGTCATTTCTGAGTGAAAGCTCTTCAGGTGTACTTTTTTATGTTTTGAACCTCTTGTAAACATTCTTGCAACGAAAATCCAGATTTAGGTCAGTATTTGTTCAAGCACCTACTGTACATTTACTACTCAACACACATGAGTGTTAATACAAGCAAAAAGTCCTACTCATGTGAAAGTTGTTCAAGCATCTGCTGTACATTTCCTACTCAACACACATGAGTGTTAATACAAGCAAAAAGTCCTACTCATGTGAAAGTTGTTCAAGCATCTGCTGTACATTTCCTACTCAACACACATGAGTGTTAATACAAGCAAAAAGTCCTACTCATGTGAAAGTTGTCCAAGCATCTTCTGTACATTTGCTACTCAACACACATGAGTGTTAATACAAGCAAAAAGTCCTACTCATGTGAAAGTTGTTCAAGCATCTGCTGTCACTACCCGCGTAAACAGACATGAGTGGTAATACTAGAAAAAAGTCATATACATGTGAATGCTGTTCAAAAACATTTTGTCTGTTTTCAAGCCTTAAGAGACACACGAGAGTCCATACCGGCGAAAAACCATATGCATGTGAGTTTTGCTTGCTTGCATTTTCTGATCAGTCGAGTTATAGAAGGCATTTGAGGGTGCATACTGGTGAAAAGCCATTTGCCTGTCAATATTGTTCGAAGAAATTTGCTGTTTTCTCGAAATTGAAAGAACATGAAATGTATCATACTGGTGAAAAACGATTTTCGTGTGAGCACTGTTCAAAGGCGTTTTTTTAGCGGTGGTGACTTAAAGAAGCATATACGAGTGCACACTGGAGAAAAGCCATACTTGTGTGAACATTGTCCAAAAGCGTTTGCTCAAGCTCAACAACTGAAGAGTCACATGATATCCCATAATGATGAAAAGCCACATGCGTGTCAATTTTGCCCAAAGGCATTTGCTCATGCTCAGAGTTTGAAGGAACATATGGTAACTCATACCGGCGAATCGCCCCATTTGTGTGAGCATTGTTCAAAGGTATTTTCTGGAGCTTCAAAGTTGGACAGACACATGAAGACCCATTCTGCTGAAAAGTCCTTTCCAGGTGAATTTAGTTCAAAGCCAGGTGAATTTGTGTGAACATTGTCCAAAAGCATTTGCTCAAGCACAACACCTGAAGAGTCACGTGATATCCCATACTGGTGAAAAGCCACATGCATGTCAATTTTGCCCATTCTTTAAAGGCATTTTCTAGAGCTTCAAAGTTGGACAGACACATGAAGACCCATTCTGCTGAAAAGTCGTTTCCAGGTGAATTTAGTTCAAAGGTTTTTTCGGGTGCTACAGACTTGAAGAAAGATATGAGTAACCATACTGACGAAATAAGGAATTCGTGTGAGCAAAAACTGATTGCTGAACTTGTAACTAGATCGTAGGCTGTGCCCCCAGATTTTTGGTTTCTCGACGTGGCTAATATTGTTTGAGTTCCAATATTAGAAAAATCCCCATTAAAAGTATTTAGATAGAAAAAATTAAAAAGATGCGCATTCACCTAACAAGCTAAATTATGCAAGCGAATAAGAATGCTGTAGATGATTTATCTTTGCGAGCATTGTTCCAGCTATGTATTTTCTCTGTAACACATTTATTTTATGAAATTAAAACAAAACTGTAGATGATAATCTCTTTTTGAGGTTTCCAACATCATATGACTATACAAGCAAAAAATTCACATTTTGCTCTTAGGAAAATATTCAATGTTTTGTGTAAGGATATAAGAGTTCCTAAAGAGTTTAAAACATGGGTGTCTACCTGGGGGATCATGGCACAGAATGCGGCATTGAAATTTTTTTCGGGGGGGGGGTGAGGGGTATGTTTCTCTTTTTTCGGTGGGTTCTTGCTTTTGGGGACGTCTTGACGAATTTTAGGGGTGCAAGCGATACTGAATTGGAAGAAGAGCGTACTCCCTAAGCGCAGCGCCATCTGTTAGTTTCTTTAAAAATGCCTCACTTTTTGTTCTTCGAAAGGCACACTGCTATTTCTAGGCACTGTTACAGAACTGAAAGGTTTATGGTCTAATGGGTTGCAATAAAGCTCCCGTTTTCTCCTCCATGTAGCAGCTCATTTAAAATAAATAATATCAAATGTAATAAATCAGAATTTTTGCTTTGCTTGAAAAATCACACGCCTGTGATTTCTTAAGCAACAAATTTTGTCCTTATCTTTTTAATTAAGCGTATGAACTGTTTTGTTTCGGGATAGATTGCCGTTTTTATTGGAATGAACCTAATATTAATGATAATAATGTAAAAAAAAATGACATGTCTTACTTTTCTTTTACTTTTATTTTGTTATGATTTTTTTTTCTTTAATGTGTAGTCACCCATATACACTTTTGCAGTCAAAATTCTAATTAAAGTCAAACAAATGTTTTTTAATATAAATGTAATTATTCTTTAAGGTCGAGCTTATAGTTTTTTTTTTAATTTGTTTTCTGTCTGTGTAGGCAGTTCAAATATTTTGATTAAGAAAGATCTTCTGATGCCAAGTGCTGAGTCCATACCGTTTTGTAGAGTCTGAAACTATATTTATGAAAATGATTTTTAAAAAAGGCGAATTTCGTTAACAGTGAAACTTATTTTAGAGCATTGTAACATTGTATGAACTGCTACAAGATGCTCATTTAAATCATAAAAATTCAACAAATTTTTAATCTAATCAAGTATTGAGTGCAATTACATACTATGAAGTAAATAAGGCAAAAAAAAGGACATTTAGGTCTATCCTTGAAATTTATGCCTTCAAGCTTTTAACAAGTTTTGTTACAGACACCCCTATTTTTCAAATGCCGTTAAATGCCCCGTATTTAAGAATGTTTCTTAATGTACTGTAATTTTTTTTTTCAGCAATATACTGGACTACATGATGTCGCATTTTAACAAGAAATTTGATTACCACACACCCAAATTTGCAATCCTTCGAGGAATTCAATTGAAGAAAATTTGAATGATTGAAACCCAACGGATACTTTCTTACTTTTTTCAAGTTTGAGAAAGGACGGGAGGAAGTGATTAAAACATTAGATATCAGTGTGTAAGAGAAAATACAGGACACAATAAGACCTCCCTTTTCGCAGTGTCTTCAGTGATGGTGTGAGACATAGGACACATTGGAACTTGTGAGCCACAAGGTTGCATTTGTCGAGGGAAGATTCATTTTCGTCCATGCTATTGAAAGAAAGTAGTTCATTGTTTTCCTTTGCGCATGATATTTGTCTGCTAAAAGTTCAAAAGGAGTTGAAGTGAAACTGTTGTTAACAAGGACGTGTATGACCAACGTTATTTTTCTTCGACTGTGTAATTTAGTTCTTTGTTATTGAATAAACTGGTGGTAGGTGGAAAAAAGTCAGCATTTCACAAGTTGTCCTTTTCCTTACTTTCCCCTTACGTGAAAAAACCAGGTCTATATAAACAGACATTGGCAGTTGGGAAAACTCGGTTCTTTCATGACTTACTGATAATCAAAAGTTGACAAAGCTGTTATCGTGTGAGGAAACTTCTCTATTCATCATTAAAACATTCTACCTTGGTTTGATTTATCAACCATGAACCAATGAAATCCGTCATCCATGAAATATATAAAGTCATTTCTGAGTGAAAGCTCTTCAGGTGTACTTTTTTATGTTTTGTACCTCTTGTAAACATTCTTGCAACGAAAATCCAGATTTAGGTCAGTATTTGTTCAAGCACCTACTGTACATTTACTACTCAACACACATGAGTGTTAATACAAGCAAAAAGTCCTACTCATGTGAAAGTTGTTCAAGCATCTTCTGTACATTTGCTACTCAACACACATGAGTGTTAATACAAGCAAAAAGTCCTACTCATGTGAAAGTTGTTCAAGCATCTTCTGTACATTTCCTACTAAACACACATGAGTGTTAATACAAGCAAAAAGTCCTACTCATGTGCAAGTTGTTCAAGCATCTTCTGTACATTTGCTACTCAACACACATGAGTGTTAATACAAGCAAAAAGTCCTACTCATGTGAAAGTTGTTCAAAAACATTTTCTGACATTTCAAGCTAAAAGAGACTTCCCGCCTAAACAGACATGAGTGGTAATACTAGCAAGGACGTGTGTGATCAGCATTTTTCTCGAATGGTTTGTGTAATTTAGTTCTTTGTCATTGAACAAACTGATGGCAGGTGGATAAAAGTAAGCATTTCACAAGTTGTCCTTTTCCTTACTTACTCCTTGCATAAAAAACCCGGTCTATATAAACAGACATTCGCAGTTGGGAAAACTCGGTTCTTTCATGACTTACTGATAATCAAAAGTTGACAAAGCTGCTATCGTGTGAGAAAACTTCTCTATTCATCATTAAAACATTCTACTTGGTTTGATTTATCAACCATGAACCAATGAAATCCGTCAGCCATGAAATATATAAAGTCATTTCTGAGTGAAAGCTCTTCAGGTGTACTTTTTTATGTTTTGTACCTCTTGTAAACATTCTTGCAACGAAAATCCAGATTTAGGTCAGTATTTGTTCAAGTATCTTCTGTACATTTACTACTCAACACACATGAGTGTTAATACAAGCAAAAAGTCCTACTCATGTGAAAGTTGTTCAAACATCTTCTGTACATTTCCTACTCAACACACATGAGTGTTAATACTAGCAAAAAATCCTACTCATGTGAAAGTTGTTCAGGCATCTTCTGTACATTTCCTACTCAACACACATGAGTGTTAATACTAGCAAAAAATCCTACTCATGTGAAAGTTGTTCAAGCATCTTCTGTACATTTCCTACTAAACACACATGAGTGTTAATACTAGCAAAAAGTCCTACTCGTGTGAAAGTTGTTCAAAAACATTTTCTTACATTTCAAGCTTAAAGAGACTTCCCGCCTAAACAGACATGAGTGGTAATACTAGCAAAAAGTCATATCCATGTGGATGCTGTTCAAAAACATTTTGTCTGCTTTCAAGCCTTAAGAGACACACGAGGGTCCATACTGGGGAAAAACCCTATTCTTGTGAGTATTGTACAAAGGCGTTTTCTGACGCGTCATCCGTTAGAAAACATCTACGCACCCACTCTGACGAAAAACCATTTGCATGTGACATCTGTTCAAAAAGATTTACGGCATCTTCGCACCTAAAAGCACACAGAAGAATTCACACGGGCGAAAAGCCATATCAATGTGAAATTTGTTGGAAATCTTTTTCCTTCCGTTCCAATTTAAACCAACATAACAACGCTCATACTGGCGTAAAAGCGTTTTCATGTGACATTTGTTCAAAGACATTTGCTCAGTCTTCAACATTGAACAAACACAAGAGTGTCCATACTGGTGGGAAAGCTTTTTCATGTGACGTTTGTTCAAAGACATTTGCTCGGTCTTCAACATTGAACGTACACAAGAGTGTGCATACTGGTGGGAAAGCGTTTTCATGTGACGTTTGTTCAAAGACGTTTGCTCAGTCTTCAACATTGAGGGTACACATGAGGGCTCATACCGGCGAAAAGCCATACTCATGCGAATTCTGTTCAAAGACCTTTTCTGACGGTCGATCTTTGAAAGCTCATTTTAATAGAACCCACGTTGACACCAAACCGCATTTGTGTGAGCATTGTTCAGCAACATTTGCTTACGCATCAGATTTAAAGAAACATATGAAGCTTCATACTGGCGAAAAAATATTTTCTTGCGTGTGTTGTTCAAAGACATTTAATAAATCTTACGACTTAAAGCGGCATTCTGACGTTCATACAGGTGAAAAACCGCATTCTTGTCAACAATGTCCAAAAGCTTTTTTTACAACTTCCGCATTGAAAGCACACGTGAGGACCCATACCGGCGAAAAACCATATGCATGTGAGTTCTGCTTGCTTGCATTTTCTGATCCGTCGAGTTATAGAAGGCATTTGAGAGTGCATACTGGTGAAAAGCCATTTGCCTGTCAATATTGTTCGAAGAAATTTGCTGTTTTCTCGAAATTGAAAGAACATGAAATGTACCATACTGGTGAGAAACGATTTTCGTGTGAGTACTGTTCAAAGGCGTTTTTTAGCGGTGGTGACTTAAAGAAGCATATACGAGTGCACACTGGAGAAAAGCCATACTTGTGTGAACATTGTCCAAAAGCATTTGCTCAAGCTCAACACCTGAAGAGTCACATGATAACCCATACTGGTGAAAAGCCACATGCGTGTCAATTTTGCCCAAAGGCATTTGCTCATGCTCAGAGTTTGAAGCAACATATGATAACTCATACCGGCGAATCGCCCCATTTGTGTGAGCATTGTTCAAAGGCATTTTCTACAGCTTCAAAGTTGGACAGACACATGAAGATCCATTCTGCTGAAAAGTCGTTTCCAGGTGAATTTAGTTCAAAGGTTTTTTCGGGTGCTACAGACTTGAAGAAAGATATGAGTAACCATACTGACGAAATAAAGAATTCGTGTGAGCAAGAACTGATTGCTGAACTTGTTAACTAGATCGTGGGCTGTGCCCCCAGTTTTTAGGTTTCTCGACGTGGCTAATATTGTTTGAGTTCCAATATTAGAAAATTCCCCATTAAAAGTGTTTAAATGGAAAAAATTAAAAAGATGCACATTCACCTTACAAGCTAAATTATGCAAGCGAATAAGAATGCTGTAGACATACTTGACAACTCTATTGTTTTTAACGGGAGACTCCCGTTTTTTGCTTCCATCTCCCGATTCCTCGTTTTTTACTATTTTCTCTTGTTTCTGCAGTTTTTTCAGTCAATCATTGAAAAGTTTCACTCTTAATAGATGGCGCCATTTTCTAGTCTACCAGTGTCAGGGAATAAGAATTTTTTCAATTAATAACTCATTTAGTAAAAATTAATTTTTTAGAAGCTTTCCACATTGCATGTTCAACGAAGCACGTGCTTTGCCGAAAATTGCAGCAGATTTCAATCTTTTTGCATCTTGAAATTATATCAATTATTTTTAGTGTTTGAAGGTATTTTGACATGTGCTACCCTATATCTACTTATTTTATATTGTATTTTCATTATATATTGATTTCCTTTTTTTTTTCGGATTTTATTAGTTAAATTTTTGTAGCTACTTTTCTGTTAGAGACTGGAAAATGTACGAAACTTTACGCAAATTCACTCCTTATTATTTAGTTTTTCCTTTGCAGTATATTTTTCTTGCTACTACCAATTTGCTTACATCTGCATAAAAATCCCCATTTCACTTTAAATTTAGTATTTATGTTATTTAAAAAGCATAATTTAATAATTCTGTAGCGAGGACATGTCGATGGTGAATCACATATATCTCTAGTAAAATCTCCTGTTTTTTTTTCTTCGAAGGTTGACAAGTATGCTGTAGATGATTTATCTTTGTGAGCATTGTTCCAGCTATGTACTTTCTCTGTAACACATTTATTTTATGAAATTAAAACAAAAACTGTAGATGTTAATCTCTTTTTGAGGTGTCCAACATCATATGACTATACAAGCAAAAAATTCACATTTTGCTCTTCGGAAAATATTCAATGTTTTGTGTAAGGATATTAGAGTTCCTAAAGAGTTTAAAACAGGGGTGTCTACCTGGGGGATCATGGTACAGAATGCGGCATTGATTTTTTTGGGGGGGGGGGGGGGGGGTTGAGGGATATGTTTCTTTTTTTTTCCGGTGGGTCGTTGCTTTTGGGGAGTTGCTCGACGATTTTTAGGGTTGCGCCCTTGCTTGAGAAGTGCAAGCGATACGGAATTGGAAGAAGAGCTCCCTGAGCGCAGCGCCATCTGTTAGTTTCGTTAAAAATGCCTCACTTTTTGTCCTTCGAAAGGCACACTACTATTTCTAGGCACTATAACAGGAATGAAAAGTTTATGGTCTCATGGGTTACAATAAAACCCCCGTTTTCTCCTCCATGTAGCAGCTCATTTAAAATAAATAATATCAAATGTAATAAAGCAGAATTTTTGCTTTGCTTAAAAAATCACAAGCCTGGGATTTCTTAAGTAACAAATTTTGTCCTTATCCTTTTTAAAAATTATTTTAATTAAGCGTATGAACTGTTTTGTTTCGGGGCAGATTGCCATTTTTTGTTGGAATGAACCTAATATTAATGATAATAATGTAAAAAAAAAGACATGTCTTACTTTTTTTTACTCTTATTTTGTTGTGATTTTTTTTTCTTTAATGTGTAGTCACCCATATACACTTTTGTAGCCAAAATTCTTATTAAAGTTAAGCTAATCTTTTTTTAAAATATAAATGTAATTATTCTTTAAGGTCGAGCTTATAGTTTTTTTTAATTTGTTTTCCGTCTGTGTAGGCAGTTCAAGTATTTTGATTAAGAAAGAGCTTCTGATGCCAAGTGTTGAGTCCGTACCGTTTCGTAGAGTCTGAAACTATATTTATGAAAATAATTTTTACAAAAGGCGAATTTCGATAACAGTGCAACTTATTTTAGAGTATTGTAACATTGTATGAACTGCTACAAGATACTCTCTTAAATCATAAAAATTTAACAAATTTTTAATCTAATTGATGTTGATAATAACTGACGACAATTGTTCGCAAAAAACAAGTTTTGAGTGCAATTACATAGTATGAAGTAAATAAGGCGAAGAAAAGGATATTTAGGTATATCCCTTAAAATTGTGCCTTCAACAGGGTTGCCAATTGCTCCGCATTTTGCGGAGTTGTTCTGCAAAATTGGCGAAACTCCGAGGCTCCGCAAAGAAGTTCTTTAGCTCCGCATTTCCCGACCGAAAGTTTTCAAGCTTAACTTTTGTTATTTTATCATAATAAACAGTAAATATGGGAAATTATAGATGCTTATACTCAAAGATTGAAATAGTGTTTAAAGCTATTTTATTACTTTAAAAATAGTTATTTATACTCGAGGTGTTTAAAATGACTAGTTAAAGCTATAAAACAGTTTTGTTGAGTGGTTTTAGTTATTTTTATTGATTTTTATACAAAATACCGAACTGCTCCGCCAATCCCCAAAGCAGAATACTACTAAATTTCCGACGTACGTCGCAGAACAGATGCCTGAGCTGCAGAACAATTCAGTTCAAATGAGAGAGGAAAACTGACAAATTTTCTGCAGAAACCGCGGTGCCGAAAATCTGCAGAAACTGTGGTGCAGAAAATCTGTAGAAACTACATATTTTCTACAAATAGCTTCTAACTCAAGATGGAATTTTTCAGAAATTCTGCAGATTTCTCAAAATTAGAAGAAAATCTCAAATTCTCACGCATTATAATTTGGCGGAAAGCTCTCGATGTTGAATTTGATAAGTCCTTTGTAAGACTTTCCCAATCGATCTTCATCCACTTCCCATTCAATCCCTTTGCATCCAGAAAATATTTAAATTATATAGAAAGTTTTGAAGTGTTTTATTGTATGCTACCCAAACTCGACTCATTTTATTTATTATTTCAGTACTTTCTGCATTTAGTAACATTATTTAATTGCATTTCATGCCATGTGAAATTAACCCCAAAAAATGTGGTTTGACACCTAGGTTCGGATTTTTATAAAATTTTGCATCTTTGCTCTTTCTATGCATTTTTAAAAGCATATAAACTAGTTTTGGAGAATCTCAATCGGTTTAGGTTTGACGCCTTGTTAAAGTTTTTTTGATTTTACAGTTTTCATGATCAACTAATTTTTCAAATTTAATGCTCTTTAATTAGTTATTTGGTTGAAAGCTGTGATGCTTCCGGAAAAATCTCATTTCCACAGAAATAAATAGCAACAGTCCAGTTAAAAAAAAAACGTATATGAAACGATTTTGATTTTTGACACCCAATTTGTGGAAAATGCCACGTTTTTTCGCGTACAATGCTTGAAGTACATGCAGAACAATTTTGAACAAATGATTTTACGTTGCAGAACATCGTAAAGTATTCGGCTTTGGAGTGCCAAATATTAAATAGCTCCTCAAAATCACCACAGATGCTCCTCAAATTGTTTCTCCAAGGTTGGCAACCCTGCTTCAAGCTTTTAACAAGTTTTGTTACAGACACCCCTATTTTTCAAATGCCGTGAAATGCCCCATTATTAAGAATATTTCTTAATGTACTGTAATTTTTTTTCAGCAATATTCTGGACTACATGACGTCGCATTTTAACCAGAAATTTAACTAACCTGCACCTTCATTTGAATTACTTCAATGAATTTCGTTGAAGAAAATATTTCAATGATAGCGTCCCAACTGAATCTTTCTTAACTTTTTAAGTTTGAGAATGGAAGCTAAAAAGTGATGAAAGTGCAACATTGCTGTGTGCAGAAGAAAACGTGGACTACAGCAAGACCAGGACCAGGCTGTCTTTTGGTAATGTCTTCAATGATGGTGTGAAACGTTACACATATTGAAACTTGTGAAACATAAGGTTACATTTGCCGATGGAAGATTCACTTCCTTGCATGTTGTTGAAACAAACTTGTCCGTTGTTCTCCTTTGTGCATGATATTTGTCAGCTAAACGTTCAAAAGGAGACGAAGTGAAACTGCCATTAGCAAGGGCGTGTTTGAAGAAGGTTATTTTTTTCTGATTGTGTGTGTAATTTTTTTCATTACTTCTTCGTTGTTACACAAACTGGTGCTAAACGAAAGAAACTAAAAGTTTTCCTTTACCCTTAAAAATATTTGTTTAAATAAACAGACATTGGCAGTCGGAAAAACTCTTCCTTTCATGACTTATTGCTAATTGAAAGATGGCAAAGCTTATCTGATAAGATTGCTCTTTTCTTCTGTAAAACATTCTAACTTGGTTTGATTTATCAAAAAGAAACAATGAAATCCATTATGCATGAAGTAGGAAAAGTCATTTCTGAATAAAGCTCTTCAAGTGCATTTTCGGAGGTTTAGAACTTCATGTGGAAATTTATACTACGTACATTTGGGTCAATATTTGTTCAAGCATTTTCTGTCGCTTCCCTTCTAAGCAGATATGAGTGTTGACACTAGCAAAAAGTCCTACTCATGTGAGTGTTGTTCAAAGACTTTTTCTGCCCTTTCAAGCTTACGGACACATATCGGTACCCACACTGGTGAAAAGCCGTTTTCGTGTGAGTATTGTTCAAAGACTTTTTCTGCCCCTTCAAGCTTACAGACACATATCTGTACCCACACTAGTGAAAAACCGTTTTCGTGTGAGTGTTGTTCAGAGACTTTTTCTGCCCCTTCAAGCTTACAGACACATATCTGTACCCACACTGGTGAAAAATCGTTTTCGTGTGACTCGTGTTCACGCACGTTTACTCAATCGTCTAACTTAACGGCATACAAAAAAATTCACACGGATGAAAAACTGTTTTCGTGTGATGTATGTTTAAAGAGATTTAGGACATTTGCGCACCTAATGGAACACAAGCGAGTCCATGCTGGTGAAAAACTGTTTTCGTGTGAATTTTGTTCGAAGTCTTTTTCTTATCTTTCGAATTTAAAGAGACATGGCACTGTGCATACTGGTGAGAAAGCTTTTGAATGTGATGTTTGCTCGAAGAAATTTACTCAGTCTGCAAGATTAAAAGTACACACCAGGGTTCATACCGGCGAAAGGCCCTATTCGTGTGGGTACTGTCCAAAGACCTTTTCTGACAGTCGATGTATCAAAGCGCATTTGAAGACCCATATTAGCACAAAACCATTCACATGCGAGTATTGTTCGAAGGAATTCGCTGACGCTTCAGACTTAAAGAAACACACGAGGCTTCATAGTGTTGCTGAAAAATTTTCTTGCGAATGTTGTTCAAAAACATTTAATAAATCTTACGACTTAAAGAGGCATTCCATAGTTCATTCAAGTGCAAGACAGCATTCTTGCCAACAATGTCCAAAAGCATTCTTTTCAAGTGCCGGGCTGAAAGCACATATGAGGACCCATACCGGCGAAAAACCGTACGCATGTGAATTTTGCTCCGTGTCATTTTCTCATCCAACAAATTTCAAAAGGCATTTGAGGGTGCATACAGGTGAGAAGCCATTTGCGTGTGAATATTGCTCAAAAACGTTTTCTGAGGCCTCGAAATTGAAGGTACATGAAAGGTGTCATACAGGCGAAAAACCGTACGCTTGTCAATATTGCCCGAAGACATTCGCTGGTGCAACGCACTTGAAGCAGCACGAAAGATTTCATACTGGCGAAAAACGTTTTCCGTGTGGGCGTTGTCCAAAGGCATTTTTTAGTGGTAATGACTTAAAGAAGCATATGCGAGTTCATACTGACGAAAAACCATTTTTATGTGAGTATTGTCCAAAAGCATTTGCTCAAGCTCAACACCTGAAAATCCACCTGAGGACTCATACCGGTGAAAGGCCATATGAGTGTGAATTTTGTTTAAAGACATTCGCTCAACCTCGAAACTTCAAGCAACATATGGCAATTCATACAGGCGAAGCGCTGTACGTATGCGAGTACTGCTCTAAGGCGTTTTATACAGCTTGGAATTTGGACAGACACGTGAAGACCCATGCTGCTGAAAAGTCGTTTCAGTGCGAGTATTGCTCAAAGGCATTTTATACAGCTTCTAATTTGGACAGACACGTGAAGACCCATGCTGCTGAAAAGTCGTTTCAGTGCGAGTATTGCTCAAAGGCATTTTATACAGCTTCTAATTTGGACAGACACGTGAAGACCCATGCTGCTGAAAAGTCGTTTCAGTGCGAGTATTGCTCAAAGGCATTTTATACAGCTTCTAATTTGGACAGACACGTGAAGACCCATGCTGCTGAAAAGTCGTTTCAGTGCGAGTATTGCTCAAAGGCATTTTATACAGCATCTAATTTGGACAGACACGTGAAGACCCATACTGCTGAAAAGTCGTTTCTGTGCGAGTATTGCTCAAAGGCATTTTATGCAGCTTCTAATTTGGACAGACACGTGAAGACCCATGCTGCTGAAAAGTCGTTTCTCTGTGAAGTTTGTTCAATGGCCTTCTCTGATGCTGCAGGCCTGAAAAAACATTTGAATAGCCACATTGGCGAAACAAAGAATTCGTGTGATCCAGACTTGATGGCTGAACAGGTCAACTAGGTCGTGGCCTAGACCTCCTATTCTCAAGGTTTTCCACTTGGCCAAAACCGTTTGGAATCCAATAATGGAAAATTCATCGTCAATGTCAATAAATAACAAGATGTACCCTTGCCACACAAGTTAAATTACGCAATCATGTATGTAGAGAAGAACAACAGTTATCTCCGTGATCATTCATGCAGCCATGTATTTTCTTTAATAGATTGATTTCATGAAATAAAAATTCAAAAAAAAAAATACTAATTTGAATTTTGACATCTTGAATTCAAATTATGTTTTTCGCAATCACAGGTGTGTGTGTGGGGGGGGGGGGTTGTGTGTAGGGGGTATGCGTGTAGGTATGAGTGTGTGGATAGTTGTGTGTGTGATTTGGTATATGTGTTTGTGTCTGTGTGCAGGTATGAGTGTGTGGGTAGTTGTGTGTGTAGGTGTGTGTGTGTAAGTGCAGAATATTGACGCAACCTGGAGACTTTGCTCGCTATAGGAGCAGCATCGTGAGGAACTCGTCTACGGTGGTGCTGGCGGGAAAATAAAATGATAGCACATCAAAACAGTCAAATGAAAGCAATAAGCAATCGTGATTGTTCAAAAAAAATAGTTGACAACCCCTTTTTGGAGTTTCCAACATTAATTTATGCTGGGGAAAGACCATATTTGTGAGAATATTCTCCAAATGCTAGCAAAAAAATTCACTACCTGTTCTTGAGAAAGTATAATATTACTATTTCTAAAGTATGCACCTAGAAATTAATAGTTGTTTTAGTTGGCAGCTTGTCAATTCGATAGTAAACGTGGGCAGACAGCATTCTAGTGATTTTCCCAGATTTTAAAGAAGAAAGAATGTCAATTCTTTTAAAGAAAAAATGGTCGCCGAAATAGGTTTGCGTGCTTGACTTTTAATGTTTTAAAGGTTGTTTGAAAAGTTTTAAAGTTGTAGGTTAGTTGAAAAGTTTTGCACTAAAGTGCAGAATAGTCGCTCGTTACTACAAACGCGGTGTCGATGTTTTTAATACGGTAACCACGAAGGGGGGACGGTAAAAAAAAATCGAGATGACAAGGTCATAATTATAGTAAAATAATATTCCAAGAATTAGTCACAATAGCTAAAAATTAAGTGGAAACATGCAATGAAAGTTGAAAAAAAGTCTTACTACAATAACAAAAATTTTAATTTTTAAAATGAGCCAAAAATAATAGAGAAAGAAAATTAATTTGAATTTTGACATCTGGAATTCAAATTATATTTTTCGCAATCACGAGTGTGTGTGTGTATGTAGGCATGTGTGCTTGTGTCCAGACATGAGTGTATGGGTAGATGTGTGTTTATGTGTGTGTGGGGGTATTATCTGTTTGTGTGTGTTTGTGTGTCTGTATACGTGTGTGTGTATGTGTTTGTGTGTATGTGTTTGTGTGTGTTTAGGTGTGTGTGTAGGATATGGATGCAACTTGGAGACGGCTTTCGTTCTAGGAGCAGCATCGTGAGGAGCCGGTCGACGGTGATGGTGCGGACGGTGCTGGCGAGAAAATAAAATCATAGAAACGCCAAAAACAGTCAAATGAAAGCAATACGCAATCGTGATTGCTCAAAAAGAACTCTCTTTTGAAGTAGCAAAATGTAGTGATTTACCACGACTAAACTTATACATCAAATATTTGGATTACCAAAAAAGTTGCAGAACGATTTCAAGCGGAGAGAAACAAAAGAAGTTGAACAAAGGTTTGCACCATTCCGTGGGTCTCTAAAGGGGTTTTCCGTTCATCTCCCCTTTTTATGAAGGTGGAAATAGGGTCAAAAGGTCCAACGAAATGGCGGAAGAAGGAGGCGAAAACTTTTAGGTAGGTTTTTTGGGCTTCTCAGGATTTACATTTTCTGACACCCCCGGGCTCTAGAATAAAAGTGATAGTAGATAATGTTCAGTAAGTTACAGCCCTATAGCCAGGGCTAAGGCAGTAATACATGAAATACACCGCCAGCTCAGTCAATTCCAGCCGAGGACTGCAGTTTCGTGCTTATTAGCACTCATCAGCCCGGCATAGGAGTGACTGAGCTGAAGGTGGAAAACCTCTTAAGGAAGCCAAGAGTGCCAAACGAACTGGTAGCTAACATAGAATTAGCACTGACCAGACGAGTGACCGAAACAATGATTCGGTTCAACTCGAATATTGCAGGCAAGGCAGGTATATTCAGTAAGTTACATGTTAGTCCTATGCCGAGCTGATGAGTCCTAATAAGCACGAAACTGCAGTCCTCGGCTGGAATTGACTGAGCTGGCGGTGTATTTCATGTATAGTAGATAATGGTTCGGGAACCAGGTACAAATTTGGTCAGTCATTTCTGCTCGAACGATAATTGGTGAGAGGCATCTAGGAACGGTATCAAAACGCGTCGTGAAAGTCAGCTGCGTGTTCGTGGGTGGGATGGGCGGCGGTAGCCTCCCAATCATGTAAAAAACATGAAAAAGTCAATCATTTCCTCCCGGCTTAAACTTTGTCAAATTATAGTTGAGACAATATCTCGAAGGAAAATACAAAGTCAGCTGACGTAACGCGGTGGGTTATGAGTCGGCTGGTAGGTTGAACATGTAAAAAAAAAATTTAATTTGAATTTTGACATCTTGAATTCATGTTTTTCGCAATCACGAGTGTGTGTATGTAGGCATGTGTGTTTGTGTGTGTGGGGGGGGGGTGTTTATGTGTACGGGGTATGTGTGTTTGTGTCTGTGTGCTGGCATAAGTGTGGGGGGGGGGGTATGTGTATGTGTGTGTAGGCATATGTGTTTGTGTCTGTGTGCAGGCAGGAATGTGTGGGTAGTTGTGTGTATGTGTGTGTATGTATGCGTATGTGTTTGTGTGTGTAGGTGTATGTGTGTATGTGTTTGTGTGTGTGTGTATGTGCGCGTGTGTGTGTAGTTGTGTATGTATGCGCGTGTGTGTAGGACATGGATGCAACCTGGAGACGGCTTTCGCTATAGGTGCAGTATCGTGAGGAGCCCGCCTGTCCACGGTGATGGTGCAGAGGGTGGCGGTGGGAAAAATCAAAGGAACGTCAAAAACAGTCAAATGAAAGCAATAAGCAATCGTGATTGCTCAAAAAGAACTCTCTTTTGAAGTAGCAAAATGTAGTGATTTACCACGACTGAACTTATACATCAAATATTTGGATTACCAAAAAAGTTGCAGAACGATTTCAAGCGGAGAGAAACAAAAGAAGTTGAACAAAGGATTGCACCATTCCGTTCATCTCCCCTTTTTATGAAGGTGGAAATAGGGTCAAAAGGTCCAACGAAATGGCGTGAGAAGGAGGCGAAAACTTTTAGGTAGGTTTTTTGGGCTTCTCAGGATTTACATTTTCTGACACCCCGGGCTCTAGAATAAAAGTGATAGTAGATAATGTTCAGTAAGTTACAGCCCTATAGCCAGGGCTAAGGCAGTAATACATGAAATACACCGCCAGCTCAGTCAATTCCAGCCGAGGACTGCAGTTTCGTGCTTATTAGCACTCATCAGCCCGGCATAGGACTAACTGAGCTGGAGGTGGGAAACCTCTTAAGGAAGCCAAGAGTGCCAAACAAACTGGTAGCTAACATAGAATTAGCACTGACCAGACGAGTGACCGAAACAATGGTTCGGTTCAACTCGAATATTGCAGGCAAGGCTTGTATATTCAGTAAGTTACATGTTAGTCCTATGCCGGGCTAATGAGTGCTAATAAGCACGAAACTGCAGTCCTCGGCTGGAATTGACTGAGCTGGCGGTGTATTTCATGTATAGTAGATAATGGTTCGGGAACCAGGTACAAATTTGGTCAATCATTTCTTCTCGAACGATAATTGGTGAGATGCATCTAGGAACGGTATCAAAACGCGTCGTTAAAGTCAGCTGCGTGTTCGTGGGTGGGATGGGCGGCGGTAGCCTCCCAATCATGTAAAAACATGAAAAAGTCAATCATTCCCTCCCGGCTTAAACTTTATCAAATTATAGTTGAGACAATATCTCGAAGGAAAATGCGAAGTCAGCTGACGTAACGCGGTGGGTTATGAGTCGGCTGGTAGGTCAAACATGTAAAAAAAAATAAAATAATAATTTGAAATTTGACATCTTGAATTCAAATTATGTTTTTCGCAATCACGAGTGTGTGTATGTAGGCATGTGTGTTTGTGTCTGTGTGCTGGCATAAGTGTGGGGGGATGTGTATGTGTGTGTGGGGGGGGGGGGGGGTATGTGTATGTGTGTGTAGGCATATGTGTTTGTGTCTGTGTGCAGGCAGGAATGTGTGGGTAGTTGTGTGTATGTGTGCGTATGTGTTTGTGTGTGTAGGTGTATGTGTGTATGTGCGCGTGTGTGTGTAGTTGTGTATGTATGCGCGTGTGTGTGTAGTTGTGTATGTATGCGCGTGTGTGTGTAGTTGTGTATGTATGCGCGTGTGTGTAGGACATGGATGCAACCTGGAGACGGCTTTCGCTATAGGTGCAGCATCGTGAGGAGCCGGTCGACGGTGATGGTGCAGAGGGTGGCGGTGGGAAAAATCAAAGAAACGTCAAAAACAGTCAAATGAAAGCAATAAGTAATCGTGATTGCTCAAAAAAAAAAAAAAAATCAATGATTTCCTCTGCTAAGAATTTGCCTGATGACAGCTTATATGCAATTATGAATAAATACACAAGTCAGCTGGCTGTACCCCGGTGGAAAAATGGTCAGCTGGCACCCCGAAAGTTGAATCTTTTACTTCAGAAACAACGTAAGTCCATTGGATTCCCGTAGGACTTACGCCCTTTCTGAAATAATCGATTCAGTTATGACGCAGGAGTCAAGCGGGAGCATCTATCGCTTACTAGAATGCACCAGCTGACGAGTTTTCCCTCGGCTTACTGCCAGCTGACTTTTATTAGAGAAGTATATTAACAATCAGCTTACAAATTTTCATCCGGGAGGAAATGACATATGCTTAACTATTTTCGTTATTCCTAAAGGTCGTAGTAACACACGCTAGCATCGCATGCAATAGTGGTATCTAACCTACTGCCTGTGGGTCACATTCGTTCAATGAATGGATTAGGTCCGGCCAGCGGGAAGCTTACAAACCAAATTACCGGCCTTCAGTTGATAATATATTTTCTTTTTGCATTTTTTTAGAGAAAACTAAGCCCAAAAAATTTCAAAAATCGCACTATTGAACGCTCGAGTTAGAATCTTTCGTGGGCGTTCGGCGAGGACCAAGGGTACCACTGAACGGACCAGTGCATTAAATGCTTAATATCTTTCTTAAGATAAGGAGACCAAAACTGAACAGCATACTCCAAATGAGGTCTTACCAAACTTCTATATAAGGGCAGAAGAACTTCTTTAGATTTGTTTGAAATAGAGCTATTGATAAACCCAAGCATCTTATTGGCTTTGTTACTAGCTATGCTGCACTGTTGGCTAAACTTTAAATCCTGACTTATTAGGACGCCCAGATCAGTAACTTTTCCTGCCTGACTAATGACTGAACCTTGCAAATAATAACTAGTACAATTATTTCCATGCCCTAAATGTAGCACTTGACATTTCCCTACATTAACAGCCATACCCTATTTATCAGAATACTCCGTAATATGATCTAGATCTTCTTGCGGCTGATTTGCTTGTTCTTCATTTTCTACACTCCCCATGACTTTGACATCATCAGCAAAACAATTCATGTTCCCAGAAATATTTTTATGAATATCGTTCATAAAAACATTGAACAAAACAGGCCCTAACACTGATCCTTGAGGAGCCCCGCTTAAAACCTCACTCCAATCAGAATAATTTCCCCTTAAAACTACCCTCTGTTTCCTTCCGGTCAGCCAGTTTTTTACTTAAATAAAAGTTTTCCCTCCTATTCCTATATCAGCTAATTTGCTAAGTAGAGCAACATGCGGTACCTTATCGAAGGCTTTTTGAAAATCAATGTAAATAACATCTACAGACTTCTTATTGTCCAAAGCCATGAGAAATGCAATAAATTAGTTGCACAAGATTTACTTTTCCTGAAACCGTACTGAAAACTAGTCAATAGATACGAAATGATGTACAGATATATGACGCCATTGAGTTTTGAAAGGGTCAAGAAGCTATGGCAATGCCATCTATTAAGTCTTAGAACAACGATTTGAAAAGGTAAATTCGATAAATTAGTAAAAACTGATGGTAACTTAAATCTCTGAAGAAAAACCGGAGAAATTTATACTTAAACCATAAAAACCGGGAAAAAAAGGGGTGAAAAACGGGAGTGTTCCTTGAAAAATGGGAGAGTTGGCAGGTATGCCACGCGGACACCGGTATACATAAACCACATGCTGACGTTCAGTTCCGTCATGACTTTCTTGTTGTGTGGTGGAGTATTCTTCACTGACGAAGAGGCTGACTGTATAATAATATAGTCTTGAAACAGCTATATGCTGTATTTTCTTAAAAAATTTGTGCTTTATTTACTTTGATTTTACCTTTTAATCATATTTTAGCACTGAGCTTCTTTGATAATTTTTCATTTAAACAGACATTTTTCAAAACTTGAAAATTCGTTAAAATTCTAATGTTTTTTACGAATACAATACTTTCTCCTTTTAGAAAAAAGTAAAAACAGAAGAGAGAGAGAGGAAGAAATCAAACAGCCCAAAAGAAAGGTTTACAACTTTTTATTAAAATCAAAAACAGAATATGTTCAAAGATAAGTTAAATCGATAATGAGAGAATATGTGTGGAAAAGGAATATCTTTATATCACAGTAAATGTATTCAAACATTGAAAGTTAAGAGATATTTAAATGAAACATGAAACTTTTTTTGTCTTTTTTGAGCTAGCACACAAAAAATGCTGCCATGTATATCCTGATGCTTTTATGCCACCCACTTCTGCCCTCGTTACATTTGAGACAAAAATATACACACAATTCAAAGACATTTCCAATGATGATAAATTGCACATTATACACGGAACAAGGTATTGCATGCTCAGACTTGCCTACCTTACAAAAACTGAAAAATAAGAGAAGCAAAACAAAATGACAGCAAGAATTTTTGTATCTTGGAACCAGATGAATATGGTACAAAATTGATAAATTTCGATATTTTTAAATGTATCGAAAAATTAATCTACAAGATACCACTAACATACATATTTTAAGTTAACACATTATTAAACGTAATTAAAAAAAATCAATGCTCGTCAGTGCTATTTTTATTTTTTCTGGTTATTCACTACGTTATTTGAAATGTCGTTAATCAGTACACCAATGAGGAAAATTTTAAATGCAACAAAATATAGAGATATTAATTCAATTACAATTGGTATTCCTACACGGTCTAGAGAAACAAAGAATATTATAAATTAGCAGCCAGCAAAAAACTTTTTAACACAAATTGACAAAAGAATTAATGTTGGTTGAAAGTTGCTAGAATACCTGCCTTAACATTAAAAAAAGAAATAAACATCTTCTCTAAAAATTGAAGTAATAACTTAATGATTCTTTTATTTTAACGGCATTAGGTTTTCTAAAATTATACACTACTAAGATGAAAGAAAGAACTAAAAAAAAGGTTTATGTTGTACGCTTGCCGGTCAAACAGATCGGTAACTTTTTAACTTCTTAAAATGCAGAAAAAGTTTCTCTGGTGAAAGGAGGCCAAAGATTGAATTCTAAAGCAGGAGAGATAGGAGGTGTGCATTAAAACAATTTAAACATCCGCTCTGAAATCTTGTGCAGTGATAATTTATCACTTAAACGGATGCAAACAATAATATACGTTCATACACATACACACTCACAGTAGGGTAAGAAAAAGGTAGATTGACTATAATTGAAAAAAAAAAATACAGCATGAAAATGCCTTTTCACCAGTATGGAGTCTCAAGCGCCTTTTCAGGTTTGCTGGATTAGAATTTTTCTCAGAACACACGTTACAGCTAAACGGCTTTTCACCAGCATGGAGTCTCAAGCGCCTTTTCAGGTTTTCTGGATCAGAATATTTCTTAGAACACACGTTACATGGCGATTCTCGAAAAAAATGTCCCGTGCGTAACGCTAAGTTTTTTATTTTTTTCCAGCTAACCAAAGCCTTCAAAAAATAATGCTGCTGGGGAATAATATATGCTTTAATATACTATCAAAGCATAACAGTTTATCCCATATTTAATTAATACTTACTTGACTAAAATAAAAATCTTCGCGTTACGCACGGAACATTTTTTCGAGAATCGCCCTACAACTAAATGTCTTTTTACCAGTATGGAGTCTCAAGCGCCTTTTAGGTTTACTGGATCAGAATATTTCTCATAACACACATTACAGTTTAATGGCTCTTCACCAGTATGGAGTCTCAAGCGCCTTTTCAGGTTTGCTGGATCAGAATATTTCTCATAACACACATTACAGTTTAATGGCTTTTCACCAGTATGAAGTCTCGAGCGCCGTTTCAGGTTCGCTGGATCAGAATATTTTTTAGAACACCCGCTACAAGAAAAAAACTTTTCCTCGGTATGGGTCCTTTATGTATTCTTTCGGACTCGTTAGTTGAGCATGTTCCTAAGAACAAACTTAACAGGAAAATGACTTTTGCCCAAATGGGCTTTAAGGGGTCCTTTCAGGTACGTAACTTGAGACAATTTCTTAGAAGACTTCACACCAACTAGCCTATTCTCTTGAATGGGTTCTCAAGTGTACATTCAGGTTTGCTTGGAGAGAAAATTTCTTATAACATACTTCGCAGGAAAATGGCTTTTCTCCTGTATGACTCCTCAAGTGCCTTTTAAGGTGTCCTTGCTCAGAAAATTTCTTACGACACAGTTCACACGAAAATGGCTTTTCGCCGGTATGGAGCCTTAAGTGCCTTTTCAGGTTTGCTGGATCGGAAAATTTTTTAGAACACACTTTACAGTCAAATGGCTTCTCGCCAGTATGAGTTCTCAAATGCACTTTCAGGTTTGCTTGGTGAGAAAACTCTTTGGAGCATACTTCGCACGAAAATGCCTTTTCGCCAGTATGAATTTTGAAGTGCCTTTCCATGTGAGCAAGTTGCGAAAATTCTTTAGAACACACTTCACAGGAAAATGGCTTTTCGCCAATGTGGAGTGCCAAGTGCCTTTTCAGGTGCGACTGTTGAGAAAATTGCTTAGAACACAGTTCACAGGAAAACGGCTTTTCGCCAGAATGGGTTCTTAAGTGTCCTTTCAGGTACATCAGTCGAGAAAATGTCTTGGAACACACTTCACAGGAAAATGGCTTTTCACCGGTGTAGGTTCTCAAGTGTTCTTTCAGGCGCGCCAGTTGAGAAAATTTCTTAGAACACAGTTCACAGGAAAATGGCTTTTCGCCAGAATGGGTTCTTAAGTGTCCTTTCAGGTACATCAGTCGAGAAAATGTCTTGGAACACACTTCACAGGAAAATGGCTTTTCACCGGTGTAGGTTCTCAAGTGTTCTTTCAGGCGCGCCAGTTGAGAAAATTTCTTAGAACATAGTTTGCAGGAAAATGGCTTCTCGCCAGAATGAATTTTGAAATGCCTCTTCATGTCTGCAAGTCGAGGAAATTCTTTAGAACACACTTCACAGGAAAATGGCTTCTCGCCAGAATGGATTTTCAAGTGAGTTTTCAGGTTTGCTTGTTGAGGAAATTCCTCAGAACACACTTCACAGGAAAATGGTTTTTTGCCAGCATGAATGTTCAAGTGAGTTTTCAGGTTTGCTTGTTGAGAAAATTCCTCAGAACACACTTCACAAGAAAATGGCTTATCACCAGAATGGATTTTCAAGTGAGTTTTCAGGTTTGCTTGTTGAGAAAATTCCTCAGAACATACTTCACAAGAAAATGGCTTCTCGCCAGAATGGATTTTCAAGTGAGTCTTCAGGTTTGCTTGTTGAGAAAATTCCTCAGAACACACTTCACAGGAAAATGGCTTATCACCAGAATGGATTTTCAAGTGAGTTTTCAGGTTTGCTTGTTGAGAAAATTCCTCAGAACACACTTCACAGGAAAATGGCTTTTTGCCAGTATGAATTTTCAAGTGAGTTTTCAGGTTTGCTTGTTGAGAAAATTCCTCAGAACACACTTCACAGGAAAATGGCTTCTCGCCAGAATGGATTTTCAAGTGTCTTTTCATGTGTTCAAGACGAGAAAATTACTTCGACGAGAAATTAGACTTCACAGGCATACGTATTGTTGCCAGCATGAGATCTCATATTTGCCCTTAAGCTTGAAGAGCTACAAAACACCTTCAAGCAATCTTCAAGGAATCTAGTTTATTGCCAGTATGATGTCGTCTTAGATGTCGCTTTAAATCAGAAGCAGAAAGGTCTAAGTCCAAGACGGATCTCAAGGTGTTATGCCATGGCGAAACAGTATGGAAACACTTCTTCATAAAACTCACATGGTGATTGATTTTGGCAATGATGGCTTTTCGAACGTTCTTCCAATTTTTAATGTTAAAAAAGGCCTTTATTCAGAAACCACAAGATCATAATAGAATTTGAAATTTAAAAAAATCTCGTTTATTAGTAAGTGCAGTTAACTTTAAAACAGGCTTCAGAGAAAAAAATAGCAACAAATTCTTTATGCTAGCAATTGCTTAGTGCTTCTTCTCATATTTTATCACCGAAGTCCAGCTTCTCAACCCAGAGTCGAAGGCCCTTTTTCTTTCAGTTTACCTATGAGCCGTTTATTTTGACAGTCTAATCCTGATGAAGATCTTGTCTAGTTTTGACAAACTTAACTCCTTATAAACGATGTTTCCTAAGTATATGTGTACTATCAATTTCTTACAACGATTTCTAAAAACAAATAAAAATTTCAGTCTTTATGCTTAGTTGTTCACTTCGACGCATAAGGAAAAACATGAAACTTTACAAGTACATGATTTTTCAGTATCTGGATGACGTTATTCATCTTTTGCCAGCTGCAAAGTACGGAAATATTTTAGAAGAGTAGTTACAGAAAAATGCACGGATTATCTTGTATCTCTGTTGTATGTTGAAACATCCAGACCAAACCTTTGCTTTAACTTGACAAGAATATTGTTTTTGACCGGTTTGAATTGTCACAACTACCTTTGGTTTAACTTGACAAGAATATTCTTTTTGACCGGTTTGAATTGTCACAAGTACCTTAGCTTCAACTTGACAAGTACCTTTGCTTTAACTTGACAAGAATATTGTTTTTGACCGGTTTGAATTGTCACAAGTACCTTTGCTTTAACTTGACAAGAACCTTTGCCTTAACTTGACAAGAACCTTTGCCTTAACTTGACAAGAATATTGCTTTTGACCGGTTTGAATTTTCACCAGTATTGTGTTCGGTGTTTGACACGAAAAGATGTTACAACAAAATTTGCCAGATAAATGGTTCATAGCCTATATACTGCTTCAAGCTGCACGATACCAGACAGAACTTATTTTGCACAGAAGTCATCAAAACAAGAGATTTCACAGAGATGAATGCTTCAGAGTATTATTTGCTGTCATGAGCAGAGAAACTATTTCATCATTAGTGATATAAATATGATTTTTTCTATCTGCAAACTGAAAGAATTTCTTCTCAAGTACAGAACACTTAATCCTGCTAATTAATGGATTTCTTGTTAGAGAAATTCTGCAAATCTATGAGAAATATATAGCACAGCACTTTCCTTCCTTTCAGTCATTCACCAAAAGGATATCTGAACCAACGCTTGTGCTCGTCACACTCGGATCTTGTAGTGCGATCTCCTTTTTAGTTCGCTGGAATTGCCAATGAGTTGCCATCAGTTTAGTTTAAAAACAAGAACTTTGAACTGGAATTGCATTAAAACATTTTCCTTTGACAAATGTTCGTATGCCAGTGTTCACAGCCTGAAATTAAAGGAGATAAAAATGTTATGGATGGCGGTAAAGAAGTGAAAGTTACCGATAAGAATTAAAAAGCAATATTAAACAATTTTCAAGTACATAAAGTAAACTCCCGATTACCCGCTGGGCAGTTGTCTGCAGCCTTTCACATTTTCATTTTTTTTCCCAGCAATGATTAACAGGATGAAGATAATAATTGCACACTAATGTATCACGTGCAAAATATATTTGTAGACATTCATGTTTCTCTCTTTTCCAATAAAATCAAACCTTCCAGGGCTTTTGAAATCTGACTAGTTTAGCCAGATTTTTAGATCCACCCCACTTATGGAAGTTTAGATCTACACTACTTATGCGCGTAAACGAGTGATTGGACCAATCTTGGAACCTCCCCCCTCTCGAAATCTGACCAGTTTAACCTGATTTTCAGATCAACACTACCTCCTGCTTTGCATCTACACTACTTTCTGATTTTTAGATCCACCCCACTTACGGAATTTTAGGTCTACACTATTTATGCGCTTAAAGGGGTGACTGGACAAGACTTGAAAAATCCCCTCCCCCCTCTCGAAGGCTTTTGAAATCTGACTAGTAAAACCTGTTTTTTAGATCTACACTACCTTCTGCTTCCCATCTACACTACTTTCCGATTTTTTAGATCAACCCCACTTACAGTTTCTGATTTTTAGATCCACCCCACTTAATCTTTCTGATTTTTAGATCCACTCCACATACAGAGTTTTTGCTCTACACTACTTATGTGCATAAACGAGTGACTGGACCAGCCTTAAAAAATCCACCCCTATACTCTCATGAACATTTTCAGTGAAAGCTAGTTTTATCTGCTGCAGGTAATGAGTTAGCATAATTTGCTAGCACACGTGTGCAATTTGTTTGCAATAACGAGCAATTCCTTTTTTTTAAGCTTTTACGCACGGTTATCGTTTTAGCTATAATTTAACTGTATGCGATTGTTATTGATTGATATTTTAAAGCTTTTCCACACATTAGTAACGCTTTTACCTAGTTTGAGAATTATTCGTGAATTCGCTTATCCACTGTTACCAGTGCACTCTACTCTGCGGAGCTGCTATCCGGAGTTCACTGTAGTACACTGAAGCGCAGTTCACTTATCGGCCGTCCGTCCCGTTTTTTGACGTGACGGACTGCCAACGAAAGCAGAGTAGCATTCACATACGGTCGCCGTACATCAATCACGTGACTGAATTCACTCGCCAGAGAGAAGAGCGCGCTGCTTGGCGGAAACCAATCAAATGCCGTCCTACTTTTGACGGCCGTCAGGCATCAAGGCTCTTCTGATCGAAACGGGTCCCATCCAAGATGGCTTGCTGTCATGGCAATCAGCAAAGAAAACCTGTTTCGGGCGGAAAAAAAACAGGATGGACGTGACGGACGGTCGTAGTGTGAACTGCCCCTGAGGAGAAAAAGGTTACGGGATACATCCTAATATTGCGTTGATTTAAGAATCGGTACATGGCATATTTACTACAAGAACTAAATTTAAAATTCCAAGGAAAATTTCATAACATCGTTACCACCACACCACTGGAAATATACTGCCACTTCTCATGGCAAAGGAGTTTTTGATGGTATTGGTGGGTCAGTAAAGCACGAGTGCGTGCGGAGGTTGTGGCCAGACGAGAAACAGTCCAAACAGCTTTAGATTTTTCGAGAGTGGCTGCTAAAGTTATGCCTAATATCACAGTTCTGTCAATAATGCAACATCAAATCGATGAAGAATCTGAAGCTATAGATTGGTCAAAAGTACAGGAGGGATAGGAATACATAAGTATTCATGCAATGATTTTTGAAAATTCTGAATTGCATTTCTTCACTAATTGTGGCTGTGAAGAAATCGCATTCACTTTGAAATATTTAGAAGTAGATAAAGGAATGTCAATAGTAATTGTTACAGGTTCATTCCTTTTAGTAAAAGTTGCAGGGAAAAAAAGATAGCAAAATTTTGTATGTCAAGTTTCGATTCCCGAAGATGAAAATCATGACTTAACTGTCTTGTATCTAAAGTAAGTATCAGCAACAATCTTTTCTTATGTAGAGAATGCTGAACAATATCAAGTGTCTAGAAGTGATATTGTGAAAGTCTTGCCGATGCCTACAATTTCTGATAGATTTGTAATATTCAATGAACCTGTCGATGCACAATTTAGGTAGACTCGAAACTGTAACATTAACCTAAATTAATGCAAATTTGTTATGTTCTATCTTAAAATCATGTATGTCAAAAATAATTTTGTAGTTCTTACAGATAAAGAACTTATATAAGCAAAGCTATGCTTAAAATATTGCATTAAATTCGTACTCTGTCACACACATGATTGCCATGTCACAAACATGATACCTGGTTTTTACTTTTTTTAAAATGTACCTGGACCTGAAGAAGCGTAAAAGAACTGTTTTTTATTAACTTCAACTTAGATGTTAAATATGCAAAAAATATCAACATTGAAATCTTTGTACATTTGCTGAAATTAATTGTGAAAGTTTCAAAGTGGAAAAGGACTTCCAAAAATTGCCACATACATGATAGATACAATTTAATTATCTTGCATCTAATTAACTCATGCAATGTGTATGAAAAAAATTGTATATAAATGTAGTAGGATATTCTTATCAAATAAAAAAAAATCATGAAAATATTTAGTCTTAATCCATTTAAAAAATTTATTTTGTTGAATTTTTTTTTTACAAATGTCACATACATGATCGTGGAACGGCCAAGAAACTGTGTTTGCAGTGTTCCTACACATTTGTGCTTTTAACGTTGTTTTATTTGCCTTTAAAAATTATTTATGTTTGGCAGACTAGAACTATAATAGATTGATATAATTTGTTTTAATTCCATCATACCTTTTATTTATTTGTTTATTTTTAATTTTAAAAATGACGTTCATGTAAAATTTTGAAACAAACAAATTTTTTTAAATAATACGTAATTAAATTTCAGCTGGAATTTTGTTTTAAAAAACTATTATATTGACATGGAGGTCTATACTATTTTTCCAATGAGTTCAAAATTCATCATGTGTGTGTTGGTGGTTCTCCTTAAAAGATAATTGGTACTCGGTAATTGGGTACTCAATTGAGTAATAAAAGGCTGAGTACTTGGTACGTCTCTACCTAAAAGTAAGAAAATTTACCAATAAAATATTAATCAAAAAATATTTTACTTAAGTTCAGATGCATGAAGCTAATTATATACCAATAAATCATAAAACGAAAAAAGTAACAACAAAAATATGAATAGCTCAGCCACGGTTTGGAAACGACCCCATTTGCTATGCTTGCCCATGGTGCAGTTCCAAGTTACAATAGTCTGGTAATTTACTCGCCCATGTTGTGATAATTTGCTCGGTGAAATGTTCTTAAAATTGGAATAGAAAAAGAACAAAATCGAATTTTCGAAAAATCGCTTCAAGGTGCTATAAACTAATTCTGTGCCAAATTTCATGAAAATCGGCCAAACCGTTTAGGCGCTACACACGTCACACAGATCCAGACATCCAGATAGACTTTCAGCTTTATTATTAGTAAAGAAAAAAAGAAAGGGAGAGAAACAAAAATGCAGATTTCATAGCTATTTGTATCTCTCTCTCTCTCTCTTTAATTGTTGCAATTAGGACCCATTCTGAAAATTTTGTCTTTGTTCGCATTGTTTTTAACTGAATTAGTTTGTGATATTTCACGTCTTCCTCCTTCAATTTTGTTTACACCACCTGCAATTGCCATGCACAATTTTTTTGCATCCTGAAGAAGAAATGAAATTTTTGCTTTGAAATTGCTACGTCTAAAATGCATAACTTTTTTTTTTACACTATGACATTTAAATTTTAAAATTTTGTCAAATCAAAAAATCAAAAAAACTGCCTTTGTTTTTTGTCAAGGGGACACAAAAGTTAGTTGACTTAAGCCGCCCCCAGAACGAAATCCTGGATTCGCCAACGGCTTCATTTATGCATGTGAGTGGGGGAGGGGCACCTGAAAATAACTTTTTAAGTTCCTTTAATTGAAAATGGATCTAACTCGGTGTAGCAGGTTTGAAGGTCACTTGCTAATGGGGAGGGGGGGGGGGCGCAGTCTTGCATAATATAGACGAACGCGTGAACAGCGTTCGCAGAAAATTTTTGGCTGTGCAGAAATTTTTTTTGAAACTGCAAACGTTATTTTTATTTTAAAAAAATAATAGAATTTTAAGGGAATTTTTTTTTTAATCTCAATTTATTTATGTTAAAGCACAAGTGTGAAAAAAAATAATGCTTTTGTCACTTTTCTTCAGTTGGTGAAAAATAAGCACAAAGTATAAGTTATTGTAAAAAATAAATAAATAAATAAATGATTTAAAGCACTTTTTTTTGTAAATTTAAATTTTTATTCAAGGATCAGTAAGGCAGAAAATTTTCCAGTTAGGATTTGTGTTCGCAGAAAGCTTTTCATTTTATCTAAGTCTAGGAGGGGGGGGGGGGGTATGTATACTGTGCACATTCCTAGAATGTTTTCCTGGAATTTCTAATATGGGGTGTAAAACCCCCCTTGAGCGTCCATGTGATTCTGCGGTTTTCGTCGAAAATGTCGCTTTACATGACGTATAATTAGGCTTGCCAGATTTCTGAAATGTTCAACTGAGACACCGGAATACTCCCCCCCCCCCATACCAGCGTAGCGAGTACTCAAAGGGCTATACACTCCTGGTTGGGTTTTAGAGGATAGTCATTCTCAATCTATGAATAAATGGTTACTAATTATGAGGGGGCTAACCAAAAGGGGGGTTAAACCAGGGCTAACGAATGATATAATGATACATAACAGCATAACGCAAACAGATACATTTAAACATTTTATTTCTTACATGTTCATATTTTTTAAGTTACTTTAGTAAGAAGAAAAACTTTGAATGAGGAAGAAAAAAATTGAACAATATTTACATGTTCTTTTGCATTGGCCAGGACTTTTTTAAAGTCTTTTTACTTCCTTTTACAAAAAAGGAAGTATTGTATTCGGGAAAAAATTTTCACTCAAAAATCGGCCTTAATTTTCATTTTTCTCAACCCCGAATGAATGTTGAGTTTTTTTTTCGACTCGACCATACATGGATATATGCCTAGGAACCTACAGACACCCGAAATATCCATTTTGACGACCCCCGAGTTAATTACAACGAATTTTCTCGTGACATCTGTATGTACATATGTATGTGCGTATGAGTGTATCTGTGTATGTGTGTATGTATCTCGCATAACTCAAAAACGGTATGTCCTAGAAAGTTGAAATTTGGTACAAAGACTCCTAGTGGGGCCTAGTTGTGCACCTTCTGTTTTGGTTGCATTCAAATGTTCCTAAGGGGGTCTTTTGCCCCTTTTTGGGGGGAAATCATTGTTAATTTCGATTTAAACTCAAGTGGTGTTATAATTTGTCGGACACTTGGCGATATATCTCCAGTCTTTTGGTCGCCAAGTTTTGTCGCCAACTTGGCAACAAATTTGGCAATGTGTTTTTTTTTTTTTTTAATTCTAAATTTGGTTTCAATTTGGCCACTGTTGGTGATATTTAGAGAATAAATAGTTGAATCACATTAAAATAGCCAATAATGGGGAAATGACATTAAATTGGAGTAAAAGGAAGTCATGTGATGCACACATCAGCTCGTTTGTTTTTAATCTTGTTGTAGAAAACCTCACAAGCGAATCCGATATTAATTTAACAGGTTAATGTTACAAATCTGCAGCTCAGAACCAGTCTAACGTTAGTCATATAATTGCTACTTTACAGGAGATAAGAAAAACATTTGTCTGGCGCATGCAAAGGATAGGATGCACGCTCTATTAATACATACTGGTAAATAATTTAGAGTTTTGTTTTTTTTTTGGTCAGAGTTACGTTTGCATGGCTTGATATGGACTAGGATTCTGCATACAATTCGGTAATAAACAGATAATCGCAATTTTCGTCAGTCTGGCTATGACCTGCACAAATGACAAAGTTATTATTTTAAATTAGAGACGTACCGAGTAGCACTTTGGCTGAGTAGCCGAGTACCGAGTACTCGGCCTTTCATTACTCGGCCGAGTACCGAGTTCCCGAGTACTCGGCCTTTCACTACTAGGCCGAGTTACCATGTACCCATTATGTTTTAAGAAGAACCCCCAACACACATGTGATGAATTTTGAACTTATTGGAAGAGTGGTATAGACCTTCTTGTCCATATAATGGTTTTTAAAACTAAGTTCCTGCTGAAATTTAATTACGCATTATTTAAAAAAAATTTATGTCAGAAATTTTACAAAAAAAAAAAAAAATTTAAATTACAAATAAATAAATAAAAGGTTTGATTAATCAAGTTGGAATTAAAACAAATTATAACAATCTATTATAGTTCTAGTCCGCCAAACATAACTAATTTTTAAAAGCAAATAAAACAAACGTGCAGGAACACTGCAGACACGTGTTTCTGCGTTACAAGGAACGTCTTTTCCAGTGCATAAAATGTGAGCTGAAGAATGTAAAGACATTGGACAAAAAAATCCGACTTTTGTCGGCTGCCTTTAAATCCACGAGCTCACATTTTGTGCACAGAAAAAGGAATTCCTTGTAATGCCAAAACACGTGTCTGCACTGAGCTTTTAACGTTGTTTTATTTCCTTTCAGTTTTTAAGCAAAGGTGTTTTTATATTTCTTATAACAATTTTTGTTTGTAGCAAAAATCCATTTTTAATATAAAAATTCCATATTTTCTATACTTACCTTTTTTGCACAATTTTTAATAAATAAGTTTTATTAACTTTGGGGACATTAAAATAAAGTTTTATTCCATTGAAGCATTAAAAACTTCATTATTCTCAAAATTTAAATTTGACATGTAAATGATTGCTGAATATTATATATGCTTGCGCTTTTTTTATAAGTTTTAATATCTATCTTGGGACAATATTCAATTTTTTTGCAACTACTCGGTATAAGCCGAGTATCTGATCAAAATTTGGCCGAGTACCGAGTACTCAGCAAATTGGCCGAGTACCGAGTAGCTACCGAGTACTCGGTACGTCTCTATTTTAAATAATTCTTCACAATTAATAATTTTTAGACTTTTTTGGTCATCTGTAATCAAATTTATCTTTTTCCGGGACGTGAAGTAAACCGATTGGGACGCTGGGATTTTGTCTGAAAACCAGGACTGTCCCGGTCAAACTGAGACCTCTGGCAATGATGAGGATATGAGACCTTTGCAAAAGTTGAAATTTCCACTGATGATCAATCGATAAATGAATCTGATGAGGAGCCTGATAATAGCGTTAAATTATAGTCGCCATATTCCTGATAGTGAAACCAAGGTTGGGTTTTTTGCCGGCAAAAAGTTATTTTTGCCGGGACAGTGGAAAAAACCATGGCAAAAATGAAAAAAAAACGGCAAAAACCTAATTGCAAATAAAGTAGCATTATAGTGTTAATCAAGAAATAGTGACAATATAATATAAATAATGCACTTTAATATTTTAGTATTTTAGTTATGTCTCTCTATGTTGCTTCTAATTTATAAGGTGAAAAATAAATAAAAAACAAATGTTGGGATTGCAAAACTTAAGATTTTAAATGTTTGCTAAAACAATTTTTTCAGAATGAGCCAGTTCCTTCAATGCTAAAACAAAGAATGTTTACTTAAGCTTAGTAAATTAATAAAAAAAAATTGAATTCTAATTACATATATATATATATATATATATATATATATATATATATATATATATATATATATATATATATATATATATATATATATATATATATATATATATATATATATATATATATATATATATATAGCTTTTTAAGCTATTTAATTAACAACAGAATATTTACTTGAATATAGAAAAATATTAACTTTTCCACACTAAAGAAATAATACATTTTTTCTCACTTACTGGGAAAATGGATAGCCAAGAGAAGAATTTAAAGAGAAGAAAAAAAAGCTGATCAATATGTGCATTCTATATTCACTCTACTTTTTAGTGATACTAGCTCACTCTACAGAAAATGGCAAAGTCTTTTATCAAAATCTTTTCATGCTTTTACTTTTAGATAAAAGGAACAAAAACTGTCCGTAAGTTGTTAACACAAAATCTATTTTTGCTACTTTGGCAAAAATCTATTTTTCCGCCTCCGGCAAAACTTGTCAACCCTGAGTGAAACTGAGGATTTATCTGAAGATTATGAAATAACTGGTCATAAAAATGAAACTTTTTTCAATGGAAAACATGGTCAAACAAAAGGGATGATAGAAAAATATCGTTCCAACGTAAGAACACCAGAAAAAAGACGAGTATTTTTATGAAATAAAATTTATTTTTTTGTTTTAATTTGGCAAAAATCACACATTAAATAGGTTGATTTGCAAAAATTAAAGTAATAATTATGTTTTGCATATGAAAGTTTTGAAAAAATCAGTGAAAAAGAAACTTTTGCTTAGTAAATTATGGAAATTCTCTCCTGGGTGCAGCAGGATACCCCTTGCGGGTTCTCGTGTTCATCCGAATAGCCCACATTCTCGCGGGTTAAGACGGCCTTGAGATTAAATACAGTAAAACCCCTCCTAACGGACACCCTTCTTATGCGGACAATTTTTAATTCTCCAGTTCCAATGCAAATAACATTATTAAACCCCTGTCCTGCGGACACCTCTCTATTGCGGACAAAAAAATTTGTCCTGTTAGTGTCCGCATTAGAGGGATTTTACTGTATTCTTTCCAACACAGAATCTAGAAACATGCCATCAGTGTCATTATTGCGAATGAATATTAAAACTTACGGGGACATTTCGATAATTGGGAATCTGGCGCGGTCGTCTCATTTTTGGCGAAAATAATTTTATTTTGGTAACCCTGCTGATTTATAGTAACCCTATGTGAATAGATGTTTCTGATCTCTTTGTTTTGATTTGCAAAGAAAAATACCTCTCGCGCATGCGCTGGAGCCAAAAATTGACGCCAATGAAGAAAGATCGCCAGATTCCCAATTATCGAAAGATCCCCAAACTTACTTGAAGAGTGAGTCTATTTAGAATCAATCGAAAATTCAATGCCAACAACTTCGATCAAGCACTTTGCCTAATATGTGAGACAAAACATTGTTCTTCAGCCCAGTTTCTAAATCTTTCCATTTTTGATTTTCAGTTAAGGAAAAAAGAAATCAAAACTTCATCAAAATTCTTCAAACTCAGTATTTAACAATTTTTTTCAGAAGGCCAAATCTCCTGCCAAAAGCTTCGAAAGTGGTAAACAAAGTCGGTTCCGTTACGGTTGCGGTTAAGCAGCACAGATGCATCAATGGTTGCGTTCGACGAATCTCACCGGTCTACCGGTAAGTAACCGGTTACAAACCGCAGCGTTCTATGATCAATCGGTTACCTCACCGGTTTCCATTCTAAGCTGTTGATTGGAGCACGTGATCATTAGCTGTCACGTGATTAACTAACCGGACGCTCCCGGTCGAGCTCGTCGAACGCAACCAATCAATCATTCAGCGGAAAGAATGAAATATTTTCCTGGAGTAACAATCAAATTGAAGTTGCACTCAGCTCATTAGTAAGCAGGAGTGCTATCTCCGCTGAAGAAACTGACAAATAGAGCAAATAAAATGCATTTATTTAGGCGTTTTTCGGACATCAGTTTCAAAACATTTCTGAAGGAGGGTCCGAAGGAGGGTCTTCACAAACGCTACGACCAAGTTCCGCAGAAGGTCCCTGGAATTTTTCCTCGCCGTAGAATCACTACCAGGGACCGTCTAAGACTGCGTTCTTAGGACTACAATTCCAAAGATCTTCCGAGGGAGAACTTCCCCACCCACCAGAAGCGAGAATTTTTTTAAAATGCTCTCAGCAATCTATTTTATGGTTGCGTCACTGGGGTGACAGTCCTTTCCCCACCTCGAAAAAAGTGAGAAGATTAAGGCACTGTCGGCCTAGGAAGAATGGGCGCCGAGCAATTTGGGCGCTGTGAACATTAGGCGCAGAGCACCTTGGGCGCTGGGAACATATGGCACCGGGCATATTGGGTGGCGGGAACATTGGGCGCCAAGCTTATCATTGAGTTCTAAGACTGAACCCCCCCCCCCAAGTGAGAACGGCAAAAGAAGCACTCTTAAACATTTAAACTAAAGTTTTACCCTTTATAGCGTCTTGCCATGCATTTTTCGAGATCTTAATCCGCTGAATGGACTCTATTCATAGTTGCCCTTGAACTTTTCGTCTACGGGTATTTTGAATCAGTATTAAATGTTAGTAGTGCTATAGAAACGTGTTTTATTTGATAATCAATGCACTGTATGTACATCACGAACATGCGTAGGCTTTATAATGACTGCATGAAAAAAAGGTATAAAACGGAGAATGAGCAACTTAAAGTGCCAAAGAGGCTTAAAATCTTTTTTTTTTTTTTTTTACTTTATTCATTTTTTTTTATTTATTTCAAATAGCAGAGAACTTGAAAATTTGATAAAAGAGACATAACTAAGAACGAAGAAAAGGAAAAAAAGGCAGTGTCTCATCCGACTTTTAGCCTCCCAGTACCATTCAACCAAGGAACTCGCAAGGAGTGTTTTGCAGTGGGAAACATTGTGGCCATTTATGAAGATGAGATCCCCACAAAGGGTACAGTTTGGATTCGCATAGACACCAATTTTAAAGAAATGTCCAGCCAGGCAGTCATGTTGTGCAAATAGTCTAAACATAGCAACCGCCGCACAGCGGGGTTAATCGGGTATGATATTATATTATGCGAATTTTTGATAATGCATGAAATTGAATTATAACTACTAGTTTAAAATAAAATTTTGAACGCAATACTGGTTATTAATACTGTATCAAGTGTCCTTTCTAACATCCATACAGCTTGGAATCAACCAATTTTCCGATTTCAGGAATACAGGTTTTGGAGGGGAGTTATTGAAAGAGGGAGGACATAAACCCCCTCTGGATTCACGCCTTTTGATATAGCTGTTTATTTTTCACTATCTGTGATTTAATAAACGTGTAATAGCCTTCAAATGCATCTGAATCTGTTTTCCAGTAGTTTCATTCAGTTCTGTAGAAGCACTTAATCGGGGATAAATTGACAGTACTTTTCGTTGTTTGACTGATGGTAATCAATTGACTTTATGTGATTGAATGTTGTTTGGTCTTGATAGTTTTGATTGTAGTTAAAGGATTATAGAAAGGTTAAGAATTAAAGTGACTTTTTATAATGTACTGATATAGATATTACTGTTGATTAAATTATCATGACATCAACAATTATAATTAGCTCTCTGTAGAATTTTTTTTTTTGAATACATGAATTTTCTTAACTGTATATGCTTTGTTTTCAGAAAGAATTTTCCAACAGTTTTCAGCCTTTTCTAGTACACTAAACTGCTTTTTTTCCCTTTTATTTACCCCTTGTTTAATTCTCTGAAAGTGTCAAATACTTTATCATTGATTAAATTGATCCTGTTTTCCCCTTCCAAGTAATTCTGCTTTAAATTTTTATGAAAACTTTCTGAATGTACATTTGTAATAAGTTTTGCCCCGCCAGATAAGAATAGGCCGAGATTTCCTGAAGCCCAAAGTAGTAAAAAGTTAAAAAATATTTGTGAAATGCTTACAAATCTTCGTTTAGTATTTTCGCGAAATTTTCTGACACAACTGACTGATATTTTCTTCATTTTTATTAAGTTAAAATGATTTTGCCATGCTCTGCAAGAATGCAGGCTCACAACATGAGATTGGAAAATAAAATAAAGACTTCTGTCCATCCCAAGAGGGGGGAGGAAAACTGGCATCATGACTCATGAAAATTTCTAACTGAAAATAAAAATAACAGCTATGAAACCATTGAAAATTGAAAAAAATTGGTGGGATTTTCAAAGGCAAAGGTAGCATTTTCAAAAAGTGGGACGTGATAGGGGAAAACGGTGGTGTTAATCAGATTTATGAAATGCATCGACCTAATGAAGTTATAGAGAATGGAATCAATCATACGTAATCAATCCCAAAAAAAGGTAGAAAATGTGTGTACGAGCTGATGTGTGCATCACATGACTTCCTTTGACTCCAATTTAATGTCATTTTCCCATTATTGGCTATTTTAATGTGATTCAATTGTTTACTCTCTAAAATATCACCAACAGGAAACAAGTTGAAACCAAATTTAGAAAAAAAAAATCGCCAAATTTGTCGCAGGGTTGGCAACAAAAAACTGGCGATACATCACCACGTGTCCGACAAATTATAACACAACTTGAGTTTACATCGAAGTTAATAATGATTTCCCCCCAAAAAGGGGCAAAAGAACCCCTTAGGAACATCCGAATGCAACCAAAAGGGAAGGTGCACAACTAGACCTCACTAGGAGTCTACGTACCAAATTTTAACTTTCTAGGACACACAGTTTTTGAGTTATGAGAGATACATACACACATACGTACATACGGACGTCACGAGAAAATTCGTTGTAATTAACTCGGGGGTCGTCAAAAAGGATATTTCGAGTGTCTGCACGTTCCTAGGCATATATCCACGTGTGATCGGGTCGAAAAAAAACTCAACATTCATTCGGGGGTGAGAAAATTGGAAATTAAGGCCGATTTTTGAGTGAAAATTTTTTTGCGAATACAATACTTCTTTTTTGTAAAAGGAAGTAAAAAATCACTATTATTCTTGTCATAATTACCATAAAAATGAAATGGAAATGGATTCTCAAATACTTGATTAGGTTTCCTTGTAGAGAAAGTTCCTTAGATAAACATAAGAGGAAAATGAGTTCTCGATGGTATGTATTTTCAAGAATACTTTTATTGTGTGATGAGATTAGATCAAATGAAATAATCGCACTGATGTCTAATTTGATTAGTGCCCCTTTGAGTTGCAGAGTGTAATTGGAGTCCTTTGCAGAAAACAATACCTGTGGTTGAAATTATGTCTTCTTATTTTCTCCATGGTGATATAATACAATATCTTTGGCGAGCTATTTACATATGAAATTGGTGAACACTATTTCTGGAAGCATTAATAATTTAGTTAACTTGCCAAACCATTGATCAATTTGTAATATGACTCATAACGAGTCATTTATCTAAGCGAGGTTTCATTAATTTAACCGTTAGGGTTTACTGACAAAGTTTACAATTTCAAATAACCTAATTGAGAGCATGACGGCAAACAGTCGACTCGGCTGACCAAGAAACTAAAAATATGGCGCCTTAAAAGAAAAAGCATCTGAGCTACCGAAACAACATATATATAGTCAGCCAGACTCATTTGCATGGATTTCAAGACATGCATTTGAGATGCGTATTTCCCGATGTTAGAACGGCGGCCAATCAAATGAGAAAGGAACTTCGTCATTTCATGACGTAAGGCATGCATGTGTCTACGATCGGGAAATACGTTACAGTCATTGAAATTAGCATTTGTGATTTTGCCAGATAAAAGAAAATAGGGACTTGATTAAAGTTAAATACAGCAGGCTCTCTGTCTAACGACGCTCTATTTAACGACTTTTCACGGCCCAAATGATCCGCTCTAATGTTAAAAGCATTCTACAGGGGTGATTGTGAGTTCATCAAAAAATACCTGAAAGTTCCAAAGCGAGAACGGGGGGGGGGGGGAATCTTTGGCCCCTATTACTTAAGCGTACCTTTGCCATTGTATTAAATAGTTCTGAGTCAAAACATTGTGTGTAAATTTGATTAAATTTTTAATGGGTTACAAAGTTACTTTTGAGCTGGTGTTGTACAAATTATTTTGACATTTGTCCATCTTAAGGGATAGGTGTCCATCTTAAGGCTCTTGCAGGTATATTTGATGAGTATTATGTAATAAAAAAAAGCATTAAAAAAAAACATAATTCCGGTATATTCGGACATAAAAATACCGGAAATACGTCCGAAAATTCCGAAAATTCGGTAAAATACCGAAACACAATTAACCCTGATTCTATTTAAGAACGCTTTCTACTTAAGGACGATTGTTTGTGGTCCCTTGAAAGTCGTTAAGCAGAGAGCCAACTGTATATTAAATGATCATGAAGAATTGATAATATCATTTGGTCATTTGGAAGTCCCAACAACGTTCAGGTGTACACGTTACGCAAAGTACTTAAAACAACTTCAAAGGAAAATGACTTTTATCCAGTACGTGTTCTCAAGTATTACTTTGAGGCTTGCTACTTACAAACTTTCTTTAATCAAACTTTACAGCAATGTGGTTTTGCACCATTGTGGTACATCAAATTAATCTTGAAATAAGAGGAGCTGAAAAATTGCTTTGAATAACGTTCACAGAAGTAAAGTTTCTCTCTACTATAGATTCTCATATGTATCTTTAAAATGAAGCAAGGGAAAACGTCTGAGATCAATAATCACAGGATTGAGATTTCTCGCCAGCATGGGTTCTCAGATGTCTCATTAAATGTGAATTGTCTGAAAATGCCTTTGAACAATGTTCACAGGAATACGGTTTCTCTCCAGTATGGATTCTCAGATGTCTCATTAAATGTGAAGTGTTGGAAAATGCCTTTGAGCAATGTTCACAGGAATACGGTTTTTCGCCAGTATGGGTTCTCAGATGTCTCATTAACTCTGAAGTGTTGGAATACGCCTTTGAACAATGTTCGCAGGAATACGGTTTTTCACCAGCATGGCTCTTTAAATTTCCCGTATGGATTCTAAGATGTCTCTTTAAATCTGAAGTGTTGGAAAATGACTTTGAGCAATGTTCACAGGAATGTGGTTTCTCGCCAGTATGGGTTTTTAGATGTCTCATTAAATTTGAAGTTTTGGAAAATGCCTTAAAACAATATTTACAGGAATACGGTTTCTCTCCAGTATGGGTTCTCAGATGTCTCGTTAAATATGAATTGTCAGAAAATGCTTTTGAACAATGTTCACAGGAATACGGTTTCTCGCCAGCATGGGTTCTCAGATGTCTCTTTAAGTGGGTTCTCAGATGTCTCTTTCGTTGTTTGACTGATGGTAATCAATTGACTTTATGTGATTGAATGTTGTTTGGTCTTGATAGTTTTGATTGTAGTTAAAGGATTATAGAAAGGTTAAGAATTAAAGTGACTTTTTATAATGTACTGATATAGATATTACTGTTGATTAAATTATCATGACATCAACAATTATAATTAGCTCTCTGTAGAATTTTTTTTTTTTGAATACATGAATTTTCTTAACTGTATATGCTTTGTTTTCAGAAAGAATTTTCCAACAGTTTTCAGCCTTTTCTAGTACACTAAACTGCTTTTTTTCCCTTTTATTTACCCCTTGTTTAATTCTCTGAAAGTGTCAAATACTTTATCATTGATTAAATTGATCCTGTTTTCCCCTTCCAAGTAATTCTGCTTTAAATTTTTATGAAAACTTTCTGAATGTACATTTGTAATAAGTTTTGCCCCGCCAGATAAGAATAGGCCGAGATTTCCTGAAGCCCAAAGTAGTAAAAAGTTAAAAAATATTTGTGAAATGCTTACAAATCTTCGTTTAGTATTTTCGCGAAATTTTCTGACACAACTGACTGATATTTTCTTCATTTTTATTAAGTTAAAATGATTTTGCCATGCTCTGCAAGAATGCAGGCTCACAACATGAGATTGGAAAATAAAATAAAGACTTCTGTCCATCCCAAGAGGGGGGAGGAAAACTGGCATCATGACTCATGAAAATTTCTAACTGAAAATAAAAATAACAGCTATGAAACCATTGAAAATTGAAAAAAATTGGTGGGATTTTCAAAGGCAAAGGTAGCATTTTCAAAAAGTGGGACGTGATAGGGGAAAACGGTGGTGTTAATCAGATTTATGAAATGCATCGACCTAATGAAGTTATAGAGAATGGAATCAATCATACGTAATCAATCCCAAAAAAAGGTAGAAAATGTGTGTACGAGCTGATGTGTGCATCACATGACTTCCTTTGACTCCAATTTAATGTCATTTTCCCATTATTGGCTATTTTAATGTGATTCAATTGTTTACTCTCTAAAATATCACCAACAGGAAACAAGTTGAAACCAAATTTAGAAAAAAAAAATCGCCAAATTTGTCGCAGGGTTGGCAACAAAAAACTGGCGATACATCACCACGTGTCCGACAAATTATAACACAACTTGAGTTTACATCGAAGTTAATAATGATTTCCCCCCAAAAAGGGGCAAAAGAACCCCTTAGGAACATCCGAATGCAACCAAAAGGGAAGGTGCACAACTAGACCTCACTAGGAGTCTACGTACCAAATTTTAACTTTCTAGGACACACAGTTTTTGAGTTATGAGAGATACATACACACATACGTACATACGGACGTCACGAGAAAATTCGTTGTAATTAACTCGGGGGTCGTCAAAAAGGATATTTCGAGTGTCTGCACGTTCCTAGGCATATATCCACGTGTGATCGGGTCGAAAAAAAACTCAACATTCATTCGGGGGTGAGAAAATTGGAAATTAAGGCCGATTTTTGAGTGAAAATTTTTTTGCGAATACAATACTTCTTTTTTGTAAAAGGAAGTAAAAAATCACTATTATTCTTGTCATAATTACCATAAAAATGAAATGGAAATGGATTCTCAAATACTTGATTAGGTTTCCTTGTAGAGAAAGTTCCTTAGATAAACATAAGAGGAAAATGAGTTCTCGATGGTATGTATTTTCAAGAATACTTTTATTGTGTGATGAGATTAGATCAAATGAAATAATCGCACTGATGTCTAATTTGATTAGTGCCCCTTTGAGTTGCAGAGTGTAATTGGAGTCCTTTGCAGAAAACAATACCTGTGGTTGAAATTATGTCTTCTTATTTTCTCCATGGTGATATAATACAATATCTTTGGCGAGCTATTTACATATGAAATTGGTGAACACTATTTCTGGAAGCATTAATAATTTAGTTAACTTGCCAAACCATTGATCAATTTGTAATATGACTCATAACGAGTCATTTATCTAAGCGAGGTTTCATTAATTTAACCGTTAGGGTTTACTGACAAAGTTTACAATTTCAAATAACCTAATTGAGAGCATGACGGCAAACAGTCGACTCGGCTGACCAAGAAACTAAAAATATGGCGCCTTAAAAGAAAAAGCATCTGAGCTACCGAAACAACATATATATAGTCAGCCAGACTCATTTGCATGGATTTCAAGACATGCATTTGAGATGCGTATTTCCCGATGTTAGAACGGCGGCCAATCAAATGAGAAAGGAACTTCGTCATTTCATGACGTAAGGCATGCATGTGTCTACGATCGGGAAATACGTTACAGTCATTGAAATTAGCATTTGTGATTTTGCCAGATAAAAGAAAATAGGGACTTGATTAAAGTTAAATACAGCAGGCTCTCTGTCTAACGACGCTCTATTTAACGACTTTTCACGGCCCAAATGATCCGCTCTAATGTTAAAAGCATTCTACAGGGGTGATTGTGAGTTCATCAAAAAATACCTGAAAGTTCCAAAGCGAGAACGGGGGGGGGGGGAATCTTTGGCCCCTATTACTTAAGCGTACCTTTGCCATTGTATTAAATAGTTCTGAGTCAAAACATTGTGTGTAAATTTGATTAAATTTTTAATGGGTTACAAAGTTACTTTTGAGCTGGTGTTGTACAAATTATTTTGACATTTGTCCATCTTAAGGGATAGGTGTCCATCTTAAGGCTCTTGCAGGTATATTTGATGAGTATTATGTAATAAAAAAAAGCATTAAAAAAAAACATAATTCCGGTATATTCGGACATAAAAATACCGGAAATACGTCCGAAAATTCCGAAAATTCGGTAAAATACCGAAACACAATTAACCCTGATTCTATTTAAGAACGCTTTCTACTTAAGGACGATTGTTTGTGGTCCCTTGAAAGTCGTTAAGCAGAGAGCCAACTGTATATTAAATGATCATGAAGAATTGATAATATCATTTGGTCATTTGGAAGTCCCAACAACGTTCAGGTGTACACGTTACGCAAAGTACTTAAAACAACTTCAAAGGAAAATGACTTTTATCCAGTACGTGTTCTCAAGTATTACTTTGAGGCTTGCTACTTACAAACTTTCTTTAATCAAACTTTACAGCAATGTGGTTTTGCACCATTGTGGTACATCAAATTAATCTTGAAATAAGAGGAGCTGAAAAATTGCTTTGAATAACGTTCACAGAAGTAAAGTTTCTCTCTACTATAGATTCTCATATGTATCTTTAAAATGAAGCAAGGGAAAACGTCTGAGATCAATAATCACAGGATTGAGATTTCTCGCCAGCATGGGTTCTCAGATGTCTCATTAAATGTGAATTGTCTGAAAATGCCTTTGAACAATGTTCACAGGAATACGGTTTCTCTCCAGTATGGATTCTCAGATGTCTCATTAAATGTGAAGTGTTGGAAAATGCCTTTGAGCAATGTTCACAGGAATACGGTTTTTCGCCAGTATGGGTTCTCAGATGTCTCATTAACTCTGAAGTGTTGGAATACGCCTTTGAACAATGTTCGCAGGAATACGGTTTTTCACCAGCATGGCTCTTTAAATTTCCCGTATGGATTCTAAGATGTCTCTTTAAATCTGAAGTGTTGGAAAATGACTTTGAGCAATGTTCACAGGAATGTGGTTTCTCGCCAGTATGGGTTTTTAGATGTCTCATTAAATTTGAAGTTTTGGAAAATGCCTTAAAACAATATTTACAGGAATACGGTTTCTCTCCAGTATGGGTTCTCAGATGTCTCGTTAAATATGAATTGTCAGAAAATGCTTTTGAACAATGTTCACAGGAATACGGTTTCTCGCCAGCATGGGTTCTCAGATGTCTCTTTAAATGTGAATTGTCTGAAAATGCCTTTGAACAATGTTCACAGGAATACGGTTTCTCTCCAGTATGAACTTTCAGATGTCTCATTAAATGTGAAGTGTTGGAAAATGCCTTTGAGCAATGTTCACAGGAATGCGGTTTTTCGCCAGTATGGGTTCTCAGATGTCTCATTAAATCTGAAGTGTAAGAATACGCCTTTGAACAATGTTCGCAGGAATACGGTTTCTCGCCAGCATGGCTCTTTAAATCTCCGGTATGGATTCTCAGATGTCTTATTAAATCTGAAGTGTTGGAAAATGCTTTTGAGCAATGTTCACAGGAATGCGGTTTTTCACCAGTATGGGTTTTCAGATGTCTCATTAGATGTGAAGTGTTGGAAAATGCCTTTGAGCAATGTTCACAGGAATGCGGTTTTTCACCAGTATGGGTTCTCAGATGTCTCATTAGATGTGAAGTGTTGGAAAATGCCTTTGAGCAATGTTCACAGGAATGCGGTTTTTCGCCAGTATGGGTTCTCAGATGTCTCATTAAATCTGAAGTGTTGGAAAATGCTTTTAAGCAATGTTCACAGGAATGCGGTTTTTCACCAGTATGGGTTCTCAGATGTCTCATTAGATGTGAAGTGTTGGAAAATGCCTTTGAGCAATGCTCACAGGAATACGGTTTTTCGCCAGTATGGGTTCTCAGATGTCTCATTAAATGTGAAGTGTTGGAAAATGCCTTTGAGCAATGGTCACAGGAATACAGTTGGTCTCCAGTATGGATTCTTAGATGTCTCATGTAATGTGAAGTGTCGGAAAATGCCTTTGAACAAAATTCGCACAAATATCCGTTTTTAGAGCCATGATGAATCTCAGACTGATAATCCATCGTAAATGAATATGAGAGTGTTTTTGATAAAATTCTAAAACTGATAGATTTTTACTAAGATGGAAAAGTTCCTTCAGTCTTAAAACGCTTAGAAAGGTGGGATTTAATTAATAAATTAAGTTCTAAAAAGAGCTTTGATAAATAAAAAATAGAACAAGCATTTTATTTTTCTTAGATACGTCCGAGAAGCCAAGTTTTCTCCCCACTAAGAGTCAATCTTTTTTCTTCCTTTTTTTGCTTGTTTACCTGAGTGTCTGCTACCATACTTTGCTTTTATAGTTAATTTGTGAGAGTCTTGTCATAAAATTGACACAAACTTTTTTTTAAATAGATATTGTAGGTTTATGGTGGAGTAAGTTCTCAATAAAATCTCCTGCACACACATACTTTTACATCACACTTTTTACTATTTTTAATGTCCTCTTTTCAGTTTCGAAAGCAAAGAGTTTGTCGAAAGGGTCGAGGCTTGATGTCAATGATTTCTTTTGTACGTACAGATAGTTTAACTTTAATGCAATTGAATGTCTTTTTTAATTTAAAAAAAAAAAAAAAACCTTTTTGTACGCATCAGTGCTTAGTAAATTTAACTTCTCACACGATTGTGCAAACAAAGTAAAAAGAAATGGAAATAACAAACAACCTTCTTACACATGCTACTGATGATCACACAAAACAAGGTCAGATGTTTTCCTAAGATGAAATGAGAAGTTTTTCATCAGATAGCAAAGTTGCCTCCTCTTGATTACACTTTTGATTATGGTTCACAGCTGATCAGCTTTGTTAAGGTAAACTTTTGTAAGCACGAGGATAGACATTTTATTTATGAACTGAAAGAGTACTTTTGCCCTTATGTCACTCTTCTACTTGAATTTTTACGGATTAGTGAAACCCAAATACAAGATGCATGCAAAAACAAAATAAACAGATTTCTTGTTTATGGAGGTGTCACTATTTTCTTTCCTAACTGATAAACACTCTTGTTCATACTGGATAAAGTTTTATTCAATGATGGTGTTAGGATGAATAGATTTTTGATTATGGTTCACAGCTGATCAGCTTTGTTAAGGTAAACTTTTGTAAGCACGAGGATAGACATTTTATTTATGAACTGAAAGAGTACTTTTGCCCTTATGTCACTCTTCTACTTGATTTTTTACGGATTAGTGAAACCCAAATACAAGATGCATGCAAAAACAAAATAAACAGATTTCTTGTTTATGGAGGTGTCACTATTTTCTTTCTTAACTGATAAACACTCTTGTTCATACTGGATAAAGTTTTATTCAATGATGGTGTTAGGATGAATAGATTTTTGATTATGGTTCACAGCTGATCAGCTTTGTTCCGGTAAATTTTTGTAAGCACGAGGATAGACAGTTTATTTATGAACTGAAAGAGTACTTTAGCCCTTATGTCACTCTTCTACTTGAATTTTTACGGATTAGTGAAACACAAATACAAGATGCATGCAAAAAAATAAACAGATTTCTTGTTTATGGAGGTGTCACTATTTTCTTTCATAACTGATAAACACTTTTGTTCATACTGGATAAAGTTTTATGCAATGATGATGTTAGGATGAATAGATTTTTGCTTCAGCATGAACTAGAATGCATGCAAGCTTGAGGCATTTACTTTCCACATCACCAAAAGAGAATCCGCAATCCAAGCACCTCGCACTACATACAATATGAATTAGTCTTCCGCTTGCTGTTAACTCAGTTGGAAAAGGAATGCATACAACTCTTTCCAAGCCACGAACTTCAAGTTTAACCAAATTTTCGCACCGTTGCATTTCATCAGACAATCACTTCGTCATGAATCCCGCAGACAAAAGCAGTAACAAAAGTGTGTACGATCGGCACCAATGTCTGTCACCTGTTGAATTCCAACAAGTTGAAACCTTGATTATAATAGCTGAAAATGAATAAAAAGATTTAAGAATTACAGTAATTAAAAAAAAAACAAAAAACTTTTAAGTACAAGCTAGAACTGTTGTAAAATTAACGTATGGGACGGTTCTATGCAATTTTAACCACGGTCTATCTGTTCTGTCAAAAATCTGACCGTTAAAAATGACAAAAGCTTGTTTAATGGGCATTATTTGCAATTGCAGTAAAATTACATAACACAGAGCTATTCACTTTTATTTAAATTAAATATTTAAAACTTAACTACACAAACCTTTTCTGAAGCACTATTTTAATTTAAAATATTTACTAACTATTACATAAGTTTGCTAACCTCATTTGACTAACTGCTGGCATTAGACAATTCAGTGCGATAGAGGATTTATTAATATGTAAGGTAACCCATAAAGTTCTTGCCGTGTTTACTCTGCTATTGAAAGAAGTAACAATATGTGTGCAAAATTCGTGCGTCATTTGGTTTAAGCAACCGTCAGATAAATCAATTAATGTTTCTCGTGTTTTTAACACTTGTCGGGTTACTTTAGCCAGATGTTAAGGGAGTGCTATGATTTTAAAATGGGTTTTTCAGCAGCTGCATCAACTCGTCGAATGTGTCAAGCGTTTGGGGACAGTGCTGTAAGCGAACGTACAGCAAGGCAATGATTCCAAAAGTTCAGATCTGGAGCTGTGTCTCTTTGTCATGAACCCTGTAGTGGACGACCACCAATCTTGGATAATGAAGCCCTGTAGTCGGTCATCAACGGGGACAGTAGCCTAGCATGTGGTAAACTTGCAAGACAGTTTCATGATTCTGACGAAACAATTATACTTCGTCTGCACGGCTTAGGTAAGTCATACAGGCTAAGCAAGCGATTTCCTGCACAAGCCGTTAGAAATTCAACCAACAAGTGGCAGCTTGTAACTCGTTGCTTTCTCGGCACTATAGCGAACCCATACTCTATCGAATGACTCCTAGTGATGAAAAGTGAGTCCTGTATGCCACTCCCAAGCGTTCCAAACGTTGGTTGTCATCACAGGTCACTGCCCCTTACACTGCATGGCCACCTATGCCAGAGGTACCCATCTGGGGAGGGGGAAGGGTCATGGCGCAGACTGTGGCATTGAAATTTTTAGGGGGTGGGGTGTTTAGAGGGGTATTTTTCTCTTTTTTGGGGAGGGGTTTTGCGATATTAATGGGGGCCTTGCTCTTCGGGGGTTGGGCCCCCCTGCTTATGAACCCACTCAAGATCATGCTCTGTTTCTTGTGAACCAGTCGCCAAGTTGTTCACTACGAGCTGCTTCCAGCGTCCCAAACCATCACTGCAGCCATGTACTCGCAGCAATTGTAACGTGTACAACAAGCATTGCAAACGGAGGAGCCATCACTGGTGAATCGCAAAGGAGTTCTCTTCCGGCATGATAACGCACAACCGCATGTGGTACAGGTGGCCATGGATACCATTTGGCGACTTGAGAGACTTTGTGCCATCCTTTGTATTCAGCTGACCCTGCGTCAACAAATTAACACATATTTCAATCCCTGTTCATTTAGCTTCGGGGAAAGTCCTTCATGACAGAAGTAGACCTGCGTAAAGGACTCAGACTTCTTTGCATCCAAGACACCCGAACTTTACCGCAAAGAGATTGCACAGCTAGAGACACGTTGGCAGAAGATCTACGATGACGACGCAGAGTACTTCGAGGACTAAATTTACCGCAAAGAGATTGCACAGCTGGAGACATGTTGGCAGAAGATCTACGATGACGACGCAGATTACTTCAAGGACTAACTTTACCGCAAAGAGATTTCACAGCTGGAGACACATTGGCAGAAGATCCACGATGACGATGCAGATAACTTCGAGGACTAACAATGAACTATACTTTCTGTAAATCATCGTGTTTTCCATCATCGAAAACGGCAAGAAATTTATTGTCTAGCTTATAGTTTAAAACGTACTTCATTTCAAAAATTATAAATAAAAAAAAATTAATTTGAATTTTATCATTTTGAATTCAAATTATGTTTTTCGCATTCACGAGTGTGTGTATATGTAGGCGTGTGAGTTTGTGTGTGGGGTGTTTGTGTGTAGATGTGTATGGGTGTAGGCATGTGTGTTTGTGTCTGTGTTCAGGCATGAGTGTGTGGGTAGTTGTGTGTATGTGTGCACGGGTGTGTGGGGGGTATGTGTTTGTGTGCAGGCATGAGTGTGTAGTGTGTGTGTATGTGTGTAGGTGTATATATGTATATGTGTGTAGATGCGTGTATGTATGGTGTAAGTGTAGGATATTGACGAAACCTGGAGACGGTTTTCGCTAGAGGAGCAGCATCGTGAGGTGCCGGTCGATGGTGGTGCTGCGGAATGTGCTGGTGGGAAAATAAAATCATAGGAACGCCAAAAACAGTCAAGTGAGAACAATAAGCAATCGTGATTGCTCAATAAATGAATGCTCATGTTCATGCATGATTTCTTTTATTTAGTTTTAATAAACTAGGGGGGTCTGCCCCATGCTCGCTAACGCTCACCGCCCCCAGAAGATTGCTTCGAGATCTTATTTGACTCGCAAAGATTTAAATCTTTTATTAGAAAGAAACAGATTAAAAAAAGCAAAATGAGCTCCTTTTGAATAAAATGCACCTCTTCCCCGGGTTTCAAAATAACTTGTACACACTTGCAGAGTTGCAGAGCCGTAAAAGCTGAGGGGCTCATGAGCATTGCAAAACTGCAGTTTTGTACATTTGAAAAGTCGCTTTCATATTTGTGGTCTCTAGTAATATATTTTGCTCTTTAGCTCGGAGCTTGAATTGAGTTGAGCTTCAGATTTTCAGTTAAAGTCAAAACCCTTAAAGTTTGAGACTAAGAAAGAAGGAACATGCGAATCGAAAAGATGTAACTATGGCAGATCCAAATAAAACATCAATAATTTTAATAGAGATGAAATGATTCAAACTTTATTTTTAACTGCTTGTAACTTTTTTTGCTTTGGAGATAGAAACTTAGTTTTCGACCAGAGATCGAGTTAGTTTTGGTGTAAAAAAAGCCGCTCTTTTCAGCGTTGTCAAAAAGAAAATTGTGTGACACTTCCTTTGCTTTTTACTGATAGATTTAATGAAAAAAGTAGTGCCTAAATTTTAGATGAGCCTAAAAAAGTTCGAGCTAAAAACGCAAATAACTCTCCCCGTATTTAAGTTAGAGCATTGAAACAATTTCCGTAGAATGCGATAAATCCTACCCTTTCCAACGATTTTCCGTCACAGAGTTCCTTCCAGAATTTCTTTGAAACCTTACTTTTATTTAGTATAAAGAGATTGAAAAGAAATGAAAATTGACTAATTGTAAAACAAAATATTGACTGCACTTGAAGTAATATTAAAAATTATAAACATCACGATAAAACAATTGAATCGGTTATTGCAGAAAAGGCCTAAGTCACATTTTTTTCAAAATTGAGTTAGCTGTGGTTTTCCCATATTTGAATGTAGATACATCGTCTAGCGTAGCAGGGAAGTCGATCCTTGTACAACAAAGCATTTTATTTAGGGGTCATTGTTTTCGTTTAGTGCAGAAAGGGCATAAGTCCCGGACTTACGCCCTTTCTGCAATAAACGCGAAGGAAGAGATAGTAAGACGCGATGGAGCAAGATTATAGAAGAACTAGATTTTTTTTGCGTAATGAAGTAAAAACAAATAACTCCCTTGATCTAGCATAGTTTCCTTAATGGTAGGTTCGTCAGTTCGGGGCAGGGTTCGTACCCAATTTCTGAAATTAAATGAAGGAGTTTTGGAGGAGTAAAATGAGGATTTGAAAGAGTAAATACTAATGGGCTGTCCTTAAATGATTCGCATTTTTTTTTCCAACATCTTTGACCCCTTCTCCCCTTTGTCACAAAGCGTCACACTTCATCTTACTCCTCCTCTTGTCACATGTCATTTTTATAAACATATTGTTATAATAACTGTCCCGGACTTACGCCCTTTCTGCAATAAACGCGAAGGAAGAGACAGTAAGACGCGATGGAGCAAGATTATAGAAGAACTAGATTTTTTTGCGTAATGAAGTAAAAACAAATAACTCCTTTGATCTAGCCTAGTTTCCTTAATGGTAGGTTCGTCAGTTCGGGGCAGGGTTCATACTCAATTTCTGAAATTAAAAGAAGGAGTTTTGAAGGAGTAAAATGAGGATTGGAAAGAGTACATACTAATGGGCTGTCCTTAAATGATTCGCATTTTTTTCCCAACATCTTTGACCCCTTCTCCCCTTTGTCACAAAGCGTCACACTTCATCTTACTCCTCCTCTTGTCACATGTCATTTTTATAAACATATTGTTATAATAACTGTGTGATGTCACTTCTTGTCACCCTCTCTCTTCCCCCTGTCACAATTTCGTGAACCAGTCTCCCCCGCAAGGCATGACATCACTTGTGGATGACCCATTTTACAATATTATAACTGCCATTTGCTAAACAATTATGTTTTTAACACAATCACTTCATATAGTACATCTGCTTATGTATCTTTAAGTAATAATTAGAGAAACTGACTTTTGCAGCTAAGAGTGTGGTGGAAGGAAATGCAGTAATCATAAAACCTGAAAAATAGTCAAGCCCCCATTTAAGCATGGTTTGCTTCAATTATGAAATGTCTACGTCATCTAATAATGTTTTCACCCCTTCATCACCCTTATAGCTTCGCCCTTGTGACAAAGTTAAGTTTTCGATCAAAGTATGTATTTTAAATTACTGTCATAGAGGAAGACTATGTAGTCTTCAACTAAAAAAGAAGGAGTTCTGGAGAACTTCAAACCAAAACGAAGGAGTTTGAAGAGCCCTTCAAAATTTTTTCCCAGATGAAGGAGTATTGGAGGAGTTTTGAAGGAGAGTACGAACCCTGCGGGGGGTTAGGGGGGATTCAAAATCACGGAATCGGAATGAAATTCGCTAATTTCTCAGGGGTTTTATTGACATCACTCCAGGAACTGCGAAAAAAAAACTGTTTGCTTTCACTGAGGTAATACTGGTCAAAATAAGAACAACACTGCATGAGACTTTTTCTAGAAAGAACACTGAAGAAGTTTAATAAAATTGCTGATGACTTTCCTCTGAGCGGACATTTGTTTGTCCTTTGCGACCGGGGTTTTAGGACAGTAAAACGAATGTTAAACAAATAAGACATATTATTACCAAGTAAAATCCAATCTCTTATAGCTGAAATTTTGAAATTACATCAAGATTCACAGCCACATCTGTTGAAAACAATGACATCTGTACAGGGCCTGATTACCATACAGGCCTACTAGGCCTGGGCCTGGGGCCCCCTCTTCCTAAGGGGCCCCAAATTACTTAAAGAATTATGCATAGCCATTACAACTATACAAAAAATACACACATTTTAAAAATAATGGCCTTCAGGGGGCCTCCAAATTATTGTGGACCTTGGGCCTCACTTTTAGTCAGGGTTGGCCGGATTGGACCCAATGGGTTTTTTTTTGAAAAAACCCACTTAAAAAACCCATTATTTAGCCCACTTTTGGATTTTTTAAATTTTCCAAGAAGTTTTTTAAAAAAATAATCAATTTAAATACTTTCACAATTTAAACTTCTTTTTTGTTTGTTCTTCACCACAGCCAATGGACATAAAAAGTGAATTTTGAACTTTAATAATATTTCTTAACTCTTAACAGCATTTAAAAAATACTTCAAAAGATTTTAAATAAATATAGTTAACTTTTTTTCTTTAACTGGTCAATAAATATTCAAAAAGTTACTGCCCATAGCCAGGGCTAAGACAGAAATACATTGCTAACTCAGTCAATTCCAGCCGAGGACTGCAGCTCAGTCACTCAAATGCCGGGCGGACGAGTGCTAATAAGCTCGAAACTGCAGTCCTCGGCTGGAATAGACTGAGCTGGCAATGTATGTGGTCAATAAATAACTCAAATTATCTTGACTAAGTCCTGTCACGTCTGATTTTCTCAATATTTGCAGATTGTACAGAGGAAACTACTCTCCAGCTAAAAGGCTTTCATGTGAATTATTTTCTGCAAACCAACACGTCACAAATCTCGAATGAACAAGGCATACTTTTTAGAAATTAACAGGTTTCACAAACGGTCGGACAAAAAACAGAATAGGATGTACAGTATTTTCATTATCTCATGAGAAAGTTTAATATTTCTTACTCTGTAAACAGAAATAGAAAAACAAACAACATAAAATTCAAAGAAATGTCTTGATTAAGCTGGATTTCAGTCAAAAGGGATTTAAACTACTTGAGGTTCTACAGTAGTTTTCCATAACAAAATGAAATACAGTAAAGTAAAACGTGAAGAAAAAAAATGTAGTAATTACAAATGAACAATAGATTTTATCACTCGAGAAGTAACTTTGCCTTAACTGTTGGTAATCATAGAAACTAAAAAGTCTGAAACTTCGTCTTTCTTGGGTTTTGTCGTCTTTTTTACTCTTCTTCAGAAAACGCTGAATTTTCCAGCTTTTTTTACTCCAAAATAATTTTCTGCTTTGCCCATATACGAATGCTACAATATGCTACAAGTACCACCACTAACAGCTTTAATTGGTTTTTTTTTTGGGTTTTATTTAAAAAACCCCAAAAAACCCTGGGTCCATGGGCTTTTTTAAAAAACCCAGGTTTTTGCCAACCCTGCTTTTAGTTAGTCGAACCCTGCATCTGTAACTTTTAAAACAGGTGCCCTTCATTTTTTAAGAGGATTTAGCTCCCAAATTGAGATTTCGGAAAAAGATTCCCTTGGGCGACAATTTTTTTCAATTATCAACAATCACGATGTTTAAATATTGGGTAGAACATCAAAGGAGCGGTTTCCGGCTAGCTGTTTTATGGACAGTTTTCAAGAGAATATTGCAAAGTAACGCTTGTTGGCTGAACTTTGCCAATATTGAGTACGGATAATTTTCATATTGTAGGAAGAAATAACAAATATCAAGATGATTATTCAGTGAAATTTTGATCATAGTCATACTAATATATACATCGAACTTGGTACACAAAACTAGACAAGAGAAGGATAACAAAAAATAATTCCATTGAGGATGTATTTAATGAATATGAATATAATTTTATACTATGTAAAACTTTTGCTTTTTAACTCAGTTTGTTAGTTTTGGTATTTGTTTTATTTTTTACACCAGACTTTATTATTTCACTAAAACAAGATGAGAGAAAGAGGAAAATACACGATGTATTTTCTTAAGATTATCAATTTATGAATAAGAACTTCACTAATTATTTTTGTCACTTTGTTACATTATTTTTTGTTATCATAAATTAATTTGAAACAAATCAGTTTTTCACTTGTTTTACATTTTCATCACTCTAATAAACTAGTCTTTTAATATATTTATAGCAGAAAGGGCATAAGTCCAAATTAAAAAAAAAATTAATTTCAGTGACGAAATGAAACGTAATTTAAGGTGAGGTGACGATCCCACTTGTGGCAAGATTAGTTATAAAAAATTTCGTAGAATTTAGTTCATTTCTGAATGAAATAATCACTTTTTATTGATTCCTGTAAAGTTGAATCAGTTGGACTTATGCCCTTCTGCAATAATCGTTTCAATTAGAAAAATAATTATTTTATACAAAATATTATATTTTTAACCAAAAGAGGATTTTATTTTTGTAACTCGAAAAGCCTAAATCACGGGTGCTCAAGCTTTTTTTTTAAATCCGGGGGTTGAACCTCAAACCTAATATATGAATCTTGAGGATCAGAACAGTCTATATAAATCTCATCAAAAACAACCCTGTTGTAAAAATTTCCCCGCCAAGAAAACCTTTAACTTTTCCGCACAAAAAAGAAAGCCTGCATACTAAACCCAAAAACCCTCAGCCATAAAAAGTTATGATATCTAGTTTGCCCGCCACGTATCTGCCAAACTATCATCCTACCTCTTCTCCTCTTTCATCACTTACTTCCATTAGAGCCTCCTCCCACCTCCAACTCCTCAGAAATATGGATAGATCTTTTAAATTGTTTTATCTTGTTTGGCGGGAAGCTTTTTGCTCACCAAGCAACCACTTCACTTTGAAATGCGCAAGAGCACTGCAGATATGGGTTTCTGTATTACAAGGAACATCTTTTTCAGTGCATAAAATGTGAGCTAATGAATGTAAAAAAATCAGATATTTGTTGGATGACTTTAAATCCGTAAGCTCACATTTTGTGCATTGAAAAAAGCATTCCTTGTAATGCCAAAACATGTGTCGGCAGCATTCCTGCACATCTGTGCTTTTAAATTGTTTTATTTTTTAAGAAAAGGTATTTTTATGCTTCTTATAAATAATTTTGGAAGTGGCAAAAATCCATAATAATATAAACATTTTATATTTTCTGTATTTATCTTTTTTGCCCTATTTTTAATAAATAAGTTTCATCAACTTTGGGCATTAAAATATAAGATTTACTCCATTGAAGCATAACAATTTTCATTATTCTCAAAATTCGAATTTCACTTGTAAATTTGAATTGTAGGGTCTGGTGGGGTAAAGTGGTCATAAAATCATAGGTTTTCAACTTAGGTGGAAAAATAATGCAACAAATTCTTTAAAAACTTCAACTTTTTTTGTTGTTATTTTACATTGCATTATTAAAGAACACGGTACATTAAATTTTAGGAAGAAAAATATTGATTTTATTAGTTTTATAGAACTTTCTTTTCCCTATGTTTTTATGACCACTTTACCCCATGGGGTGGGGGAAAGTGGTCATAGCATGGGGTAAAGTGGTCATAGTTAAAAATAGATGCAAAACCATTATAAAGAACTCTAATACTTGTATATTTCAGTTGTTTTTATAGTTACAAGTATATTCACGAGTACATGCGTGTATAGAAGAATCTATACATGTCGTGTTATACACGAGTAAACACGTTCCTATATGAGTAGATACATGTATAAATCAGATGCATTCATGCCGTGCCTACTCTAGTATATACGTGTATATACGGGTATATAAGCATGTATACGTGATTACCTACAGGAGTTTATACGTGTCTACATGAGTACGTAGGTGTCACATGTATATACGTGCCACATATATGTACTTGTCACGTGTATATACCAGTATATACGCGTATAAATGAACATCATACGCGCGTATGCACTTGTATCTCGAGAAAATACGTGCATACTTGAGCATATATGTGTATAGTAGACGTATATACGCATATGTAAGTGTACATACATACATATACAGGTATACACGAGTTAATTCGTGGATCCATCCAATGCGTCTTTGGTACGTGTCTACTCACGTATATATAATATGGAAACACGAGTATATACGCTTATATACATGTCGGCTTACAGAGTGAATCTAAGCTCTTGGACAAAAATCAAAGGGGTGTGAGAGGGGAAGATAAGAAGCAAAGAATAATAAGGAAATTATAATCACTGACGCGCTACATGCACACAAAGTCAGAAACTGATGGATGCAAAGCAGGGCACAAATTTGTTGCTCAAAGGTGATTTTACGTAACATTTTAGTTTTTAAGAAATATTTAGAGCAGTTTTTGAAAGTTTCGGTCTGTAGTAGCTCTAATACACGCTACGCAACAAAGGCGCAGCGGCTGATGAAAGTTTTTCAAAAGTCTCGTTATTGCAACAGAGAGGGATCTGTGAATGCGACGCATGTATTACAGCTGAAGGCCGCAAATTTCATCAATCGCTTTAAAACTTTCTTAAGTCCTAAAATGTTGTGTAAAATTGTATTTGTGTAACATATATATATATATATATAAATTTATGACTTCTTTTGCATCCATCAATTTCTCATTTTGCGTGCATGTAGCGCGTCAGCATTGTGTTTGTGACCATATGTTCCTTATTGATTCTTACTTCTTATCCTCTCCTCTAACACCTTTTAATAATTTGCTCAAGAATGTAAACTCAGCCTATATACTTAAAATACATCACCAGCTCAGTTATTCCATCAGTTTCGTTCTTTTTAGCACTCATCAGCCCGGAATAGGAATCACATGAGCTGGTGGCGAAGAGCTGCTGGTGTATTTTAAGTATTTCTGCCTTAGCCCTGGCTTAGGGCGGTAACTTACTACAAAATCACCCTATATACTTTTATATCATATGCTTGTATGTTTGTGTCTACTCGAGTACGTACGCGTATAGACGTGTCTACCTGAGTACATAAGTGTTCTTATATATACGTGTTTACGAGTGTAAGCAAGCATATACGTGTATAGTAGAATGTATGGCTGTATGGATAAAAAATACTTGCAGATACCCATATACGTATTTATTGGCGCATTTATGTGAATATGTCTATGTACGTGTCTACACGAGTATATATTCGTATATATACGCATATACTCGTATATTTAACCCCGTTTACTGTAAAAACAATACATATTAAGTAAAATTAATATTTAATTTGTATCTGCCTCCTACCTAAAGATTAAGTGACATTAGAAGAACAATATTCGTTAAGCCTAATATTATGATCACTTTACCCCATCTTACTTAAATTGTTCTAAAAAATTATCTAAAATAAATTCAGCTAACTGCTAATTAGTAAGAGTTCTTGAAACATGTAGAAAGCTTCCTGTACAGTCAATCTGTTCCTAATTCTAACAAACAAAATTTCCCAAGGATGTTAAAATAGGTGTTTAGATTTTAAAATTTTTCATGTTCACGCAAAATATTTTTTTTTACCGAATAAAATTTTGCCAGTTGTAAAATATTGTATTCAAAATGTAGTTTCTAACTGCCTTACTCTAAAATAAAATTTTCACATTCATTCAAACATTCATTTCCAAGCTATAACCATTTATTTGACGTATGACCACTTTACCCCACCAGACCCTAAATGATTGCAGTATATTATATGCTTGCACTTTTTTATTAATTGTAAAATCTGCTTTGAACAATATTCAGATTTTTACAACTACTCCGTATTGGCCGAGTACCGGATCAACATTTGGCCAAGTACCGAGTACTCGGCAAATTAGCTGAGTAGGCCGAGTACCGAGTACCGAGTAGTTACCATACTCGGTACGTCTCTAGTTGGATGCTTAGATAACATTCAAACCTGCATCATTGTATGTACAATCAGCAGGGGTGCCCATTCCCCCCCCCAAGTTCAATGGTGCAAATCTGCCCCCCCCCCCCAATTTATCTCAACTCTCTTTCCCTTTATTTTTTTAACTCTTTTTATTTTATTAATTTTTTTAATATTTTTTATTTAATTAATTTTTAATACTACAATTTTAAAAAAATTATTTATTTTTTTAAATTTTTCTATTAATTTATTTTTTTTTAAATTTTTAAAATTTAATTTACTTTTTTAATTTTTAAAATTATTTATTTTTAATTATTACTTTATTTGAAAAGTTCTGTGCTATGCCAATGCCATATACACACACACACACCAAACTAAATGAATAAATGGAATTAAATATATAAACAGAATGAAATAAAATAAAAAAGTAAAATTAAAAAGAAATCAATAAATGAATTTATATAAATGAAATGAAGTAAAAGATAAATAAAAAAATCCCCCCCAAAAATAATGATGGCGCAACTTGTGCCATAATCCCCCCCCCCCCCCCCTGTGGGCACCCCTGACAGTCAGAAGGTGGCGATTGCGACTGAAAAGTGGAGAAGGGGTTGAGCCAAAAAAAACCTTAAAGATAAGATTCTTAGTGGCAGCAAAAAAATTAAAGAAAAAGAAAGAAAAACAAAAAGTATAAAATTTTGCTATGGCTGGTTTTTACAGCATATGAGTGGTAATTAATGCAAATTCAACAGCTTAACTTGAACACATAAACTGTTCCCAAAGAACTTAGACATGAAATAGCTTGCATTATTTACCCCAAAGTATTTTGAGAAGCCAGAAACAATTAATGATGGTTCATTTATTGATTTCATTTTCCAATTTAGGAGCTAGAAATTATAAAAAAAGTAGAAGTTTCAAAAATTTGCAGATCATAACAATTTGTTTTACTTTGTACATCTATTTACAAAACATTATTTAGCGCAAGCAGTAATTTTTAGTTTAATGTATTAGGGCCATTCCACGGAAAACGGTAATTTTGTCCCACACGTGACGCTTCATTATTTCATAAAAAATAATAATTTAAAAGGATGATGAACAAAATTTTGTTGCTTAAGAAATCACAAACACATGTGTGACTTCTTAAGCAAAAACTTTCTTCAAAAATTTTTCCTTTTTTATGAAATATAGGAAGTCACGTACGGGACAAAATGACCATTTTCAATGGAATGGGCATATGCATATTATTTTTTTCAGTGGATTAAATAATTATTTCTAAACTAATGAGATATGTTTCCTTTACTTTGGAAAAATAGCTTTCAAAATGTGCAAGTTGTTTCGTCATTGCTGCATTAGTAGAGCAAAAATATAAGCTTATTCATAAGTAAGTTACCAGAGGTTGAATTTGGATGTCCCGCACATGATGCATGTAAATAAATTTTATTTTAAATAACAAATATGCTTAGTAAAAATATAATTGCGTCAGGAGTATCTTCGTACCAAGTGTAAAGATTAAAAAAATGGTTTACACCTGCTTCCTTAAAATATTAAGAGATATGACGAAATGTTAATGAGATTTAAGCGTATTTTTGTCTCGCACGTGACGGTGGAATGGCCCATTTATTCATTGTTTAGATAAATCAGTAAATCAATTGTTTTGCTTAAAGAAGCTATACTTGTTTATTGAAATTATTACCAAGTATTTGTGACAGCTCAAAGTACTTTGGGGTAAATAACTTCATGCATTAATGTGTCTTCGGGGAGAGGTATTGTATATATATAATTCATCAAAATCTTTAAAAAAACGTGTTTTTTACGCCGTTAGGTTTTCATCTATTACGACTCATATGCTCTCAAAACCATCCTTAGCAAAATTTTTTACATTTTTTGCCGTTTAATTTATTTGCAGCTAAAAATCCTGTGGCTTTCAGTTGTCGTTTTCTTTCCCCCCCCCCCCCTTTTCAGTCCCAATCGCCCCTTTGACGGGTAATGATTTCATTAAGCATGCATGGCTTGTTTAAATTAAGCAATTGATTTACTAACATCTAAACAATGTACCAATTCACTAATAGGTATCTATACAAATGATTTACTAATATCTAAACAATGTACCAATTTACTAAAGGGGCATTCCACGGTATTTTTGACATTATGTAGAGTCCGTAACGTGACCATTTTTTGCCATAACTTTTTAATTTACCGTTTGATTTGCAAATTATTTTAATATGAGCTGGTGTGTTGGTAGGAAAAGATCAAAATAAAATAATATGCTAATCAAACAGTATATTAAAAAGTTATGGCAAAAAATGTCACGTTACGGACTACATAAATGTCAAAAATACCGTGGAATGCCCCTAAAACAAACGATTAACTAATATCTAAACACAAACAAATAGTTACTGCTTGTAATAAATGCTAATTGCTAAATAATGTTTCGCAAACAGATTTTCAAAATTAAACAAATAATTATGATCTGAAAGTTTCGACATTTCTGGTTTTTTTTTTTAATTCTAGTTTTGGTTTCTAAATTGGAAAATAAAACAAATAAATGAACCATTAAAAGTGGCAAGGGGAGGGGGGCGAATCGCAACCACTGCGTATAATTACTCAAAACGAGTGGTAGTGCGTAAAAAAGAATTGAAACTTACTTTTTCTAAGCTCACATAGATACTGTGAAGAACGTAGAACGTTCAGTCATTTCGATCCAAGGTAGTCGTCAATTTCATATAAAAGTGTTATTTTAACGCCACAAATTCTACATTATATTAATTCTAATTCAGGTAATTCAAAAGGAATAGGTGTCATTCAGAAATGCAAATCCTAAACGCTTTTTATCAAATCTTAAAAACTATTTTTCTTGAATTCGATTGTAAACAAGCGTAAGTAGAGTCAACGGTTGCAGGTAAAAGAAAAACTCCAAACGGAAAGAAAGGTTGCGTTCGACGAACCTCACCGGTCTACCGGTAAGTAACCAGTTACTAACCGCGGCGTTCTATGATCAACCGGTTACCGCAGCGGATACCATTCTAAGCAGTTGATTGGTTGATTGGAGCACGTGATCAATATCTGTCACGTGATTAACTAACCGGTTGCGGCCGGTCGTGCACGTCGAACGCACTCAAAGAGAAATCTGGAGGAATCATTCAGGTTGCGTTCGACGAAACTCACCGGTCTACCGGTAAGTAACTGGTTACTAACCGAATCGTTCTATGATCAACCGGTTACCACGGCGGTTGCCATTCTAAGCAGTTGATTGGTTGACTGGAGCACGTGATCATTAGCTGTCACGTGATTAACTAACCGGTCGAGCTCGTCGAACGCAACCAATAAGAGTAGACCGAGCTTTCCCAGACTTGCTGATGAAAAAATTGGTTCATTGATACATCATGTGACTGGTGGGAGGCTTGGCGAAAACTTTGGCAGAATGGTTGCTAGTTGGCAACATTATCTATAGTTTGGCACTCGACACGTATTTTAAGACGTAATGTGTTTTCATTATAATTTTTTTTCCAGGTTCAGAGATTGAACTGTTTCTCTTTTTGTTATGCATTATTTTGACATTAGTAATTAGTTTTTGGTCACAGTTTTCATTAACTTTTATTTCATTTGGAACTGCTACGTCAGCGTTGGCGTGGACGTAATGGCGTAAACGCTTTGCGTTAACGCAAAAATGTACTAATCGATATCTTAAATTGAAATTGTAGGCAAAAATCTTACCGTTTGCCGATTCTTTTTGGGCGCTTGCATCTTTAATTGCTTAGAGAGTTACTGAAATTGACTGAAGAAAAATGCACAATACTATCTAAACGAATCAATTCCAGCCGAGGACTGCAGTTTCGGGCTTATTAGCACTCATCAGCCCGGCAAAGGAGTGACTGAGCTGAAGGTGGAAAACCTCTTAAGGAAGCCAAGAGTGCCAAACAAACTGGTAGCTAATACAAAATTAGCACTGACCAGACGAGTGACCGAAGCAATGGTTCGGTCATTTCATGTAGGTTCTCAGGTGTTCGGTTAGTACTGATAATCGAGGGAAAAAAACACATCAGGAATTTCGATTTTGGCCAAAAATACATTCTAAACAGTAGTTATGGGCGCTTTCTGCACACTTTTTAGGTGTGATAACGAGAATTTTCCTCATTATAGATTTTAAAATGTTTTCCCAGCTTATCAGTGGAGATTTTTTTTAAAGTCACGCTTCAAAAGAATATGGCATTTTATGAAAATGGATTCTCTAATACTTTATTAGGTTTCCTTGTAGAGAAAATTCCTTAGATAAACATAAGAGGACAATGGGTTTTCTACGGTATATATTTTCAAGAATACTTTTGCTCTGCGATGAGATTAGTTCTAATGAAGTAATCGCACCGATGTCTAATTTAATTAGTGCCCTTTTGAGTTGCAGAGTGTAATTGGGGTCCTTTGCAGAAAACAATACCTGTGGTTGAAATTATCTCTTTGTATTTTCTCCATGGTGATATAATACAATGATATCTTTGGCGAGCTATTTAAATTGGTGAACAATATTTCTTGAAGCATTAATAATTTAGTTAACTTGCAAAACCATTGATCAATTTGTAATATGACTCATAACGAGTCATATTGAGTCAGATATATGGGGTCCTGGGGTCTCTCCCCCGGAATTTTTTTCAAATTGTAGTACTAAAAACGCAATTTTGGATGATCTCTGGTGATATTAGGGAGAGCGGAGGTTCGAAGGTCCTCTTCCGGCAATTTTTGGAAGAGAAACTTCGAACTTGCATTTATATATTATCTTCAATTATGTTAGGAAGATGGGGTCCGAGAAAATGTTAGCTCTAAAAACGCAGTTTAAAAAGATTTTGGGTGATGCTAGGGAAAAGGGAGATTCGAGAAACATCCACCAGGGTTTTTTTGAAATTGAAACGATAAAAAAGTAATTGTAAGCTTTTTTTGATAAAAACTAGGACATCGACAGTTATTCAAAAGTTAAGTTCCAAAAACGAAACTTTTACCGCCTTCGATGATTTTAGGAGGAGGAGTTACGGCGAGGCTCTCCTTGGAATTTTTTCGAAATTAAAGCATTAAAAACGAGATTTCTGACGTGCTTTACTGATGATGAAGAAGGGGGAGAGGGGACTTTCTTTGAAATTTTTCGATGCCGTATATAGATTCGAAAATGGAGTTATGAACGATCTTTCATGGTGTTACCAAGAAGAGAGGATTGAGGGCTTTCACGCGGCAAACAATCGAAACTTCGGAAAGAGAAATTAGAGGGGTAATATTTAACCGGAAAGATGAGGTTAGTGGACAATGGAAGATATAAAGGTCTGGTGTACCTGTGAGTCCATGACACCATGACATGGACGTTTACATGGATACAGAATCTGAAAGTGAGAAACGAAGAAAAGGACTATGGGGAATAGGGAAAGGACTATGGCCAGTTACAAAAATTGCTTGGTGTGTGGTGTTTAGATTCAAATTTGAGGTTTTAATTAAATTTTTGGGAATAGGTCAAAGAAATCTTTTGTCATGATGTTATGGAAAAAGTGGGGATTTCTTCCCTTTTTTTTTTTTTTGAGATTGAAGCCCAAAAAAGGTAATTTTAGACGATCTTCGATGATATTATGGGAAGGAGATGCTAAAGGGGCCTCAGAAAATTTTTTCGACACTGATTTCTGACGCTCTTTAATGTGGGGTGGGGACATTTCTTGATCAAGTGCGGCGGAAATACTCTCCTCGAAGTTTTTCGAAGCTGAAATCCCAAATACGCTGTTGTAGGCCATCTTTAATGACGTTAAACTGAAGAATGGGGTTCGGGAGTTTTTCCGAGGAATTCCTTAAAAAGCTAAGTTTCAAAAACGCACTTTAGCCAAGCTTTGGTGACTAAAAAGGAAGATATAAGCTTTTGGATCCCTCTCTTCTCCCCTTTTGGCTACGTCCCAATCTTTTTATTTTATTGATAAAAATATGAAACACCCTCCAACAATGTTTTCCTTCGAAACCAATTTACGTTTAGATTTTCCATAATGAAATTTTCAATTTACAGTCTAGTATTTGCTTGAAATGCAAGCTATCTGCGGCCCCAGGTAAAAAAAACTTTTCTTGAACTGATCTGGTGATTTGGTGACCTTAAATAACCTTAACGATCTTTGCTTTTTTTTCACTCTGTTTTATTTTAAATATCATTCCTTTTTCACCTCTTCATAAAGTTTTGTTAATATTTTCGATTCATACGTGATTTTTACATTCAGACACTTAGAACTACTGGTGTGACTATTAATTTCAATATATTTTCAATCTCTCGCTATACTTTAATTTTGTCCCTAGTTAAACCATATTTCTGGGGCCTGTGTATTTTTCTATATACATAACTCTGATTTTCAGGATGATATTTTTCATTTTAAAAAAATAGGAAAGGTAAATGGTAGAAAAGGTCGGTGTGTCGGCGGCCCCTGAGAATCATATTTTTTTGTATAATCATTTTTAACTGAAGGGTCTGCAACCATGGGTTTGAACCCTTCGAGGGATATTGAGTGAGAAAAACTGAATATTTTATTTTTCGCAAAAAAAAAAAAAAAAAAAAAGTGTTAGAAACGCTCATTTAGGAGGTCTTTACTTAAATAATATCTTCATAATACAGAATTTAGGATGCTCCAAATTGTGTTTTAAGATTGCATTATCCGTTAAAGCTTCATTGAAAAAATATTTTTTGTCACTTTTATTGCAATTGTTATGAACTACAATTCATAACAATTGTGAATTGCCATTCATAGGTAAAGTAATTGTGAACTGCAATTCATACATGAAATTGAAAAATGGACAAAAGTATTTTAACTTTTACATACTGCCCTTGTTTTTCTGTTTCTCATTGTATTACTAAAATGAAATTGGCGGCCTCATTTCTGAAAAACTGGGCTGGTGTAGCACCTCTACGGCTCCCTTAGCGACGGCCTTGCACCCTCCATCTGCGGGCTTGAGCCCATGCATAAAGAGAGATTGAAGCTAGAGAATTTATGTAGCGGTATTTACATTTTGCTGTTTGTAGACAGGGCAACTGATCGGCCCGAAACATGACTGGCCCACCGGGCAAATGCCCAGTTGCCCGCCGGGTGTATCCGCCACTGGTCATTTGGAAGTTCCAACAACTTTCAGGTGTACAAATTACGCAAAGTACTTAAAACAACTTCAAACGAAAATGACTTTTATCCAGTACGTGTTCTCAAGTATTACTTTGAGGCTTGCTACTTACAAACCTTCTTTAACCAAACTTTACAGAAATGTGGTTACACACCATTGTGGTACATCAAATTAATCTTGAAATATGATGAGCTGAAAAATTGGTTTAAATAACGTTCACAGAAATAAAGTTTCTCTCTAGTATAGACTCTCATATGTATCTTTAAATATGAAGCAAGGCAAAACGTCTGTGATCAATAATCACAGGAATGAGGTTTCTGGCCAGCATGGGTTCTCAGATGTCTCATTAAATGAAAATTGTCTGAAAATGCCTTTGAACAATGCTCACAGGAATACGGTTTCTCTCCAGTATGGACTCTCAGATGTCTCATTAAATGTGAAGTGTTGGAAAATGCCTTTGAGCAATGTTCACAGGAATGTGGTTTCTCGCCAGTATGGGTTTTTAGATGTCTCATTAAATTTGAAGTTTTGGAAAATGCCTTAAAACAATATTTCAGGAATACGGTTTCTCTCCAGTATGGGTTCTCAGATGTCTCGTTAAATATGTATTGTCAGAATATGCTTTTGAACAATGTTCACAGGAATACGGTTTCTCGCCAGCATGGGTTCTCAGATGTCTCATTAAATGTGAATTGTCTGAAAATGTCTTTGAACAATGTTCACAGGAATACGGTTTCTCTCCAGTATGGGTTCTCAGATGTCTCATTAAATCTGAATTGTAGGAAAATGCCTTTGAGCAATGTTCGCAGGAATACGGTTTCTCACCAGCATGGCTCTTTAAATTTCCGGTATGGATTCTCAGATGTCTCTTTAAATCGGAAGTGTTGGAAAATGACTTCGAGCAATGTTCACAAGAATGTGGTTTCTCGCCAGTATGGGTTTTTAGATGTCTCATTAAATTTGAAGTTTTGGAAAATGCCTTAAAACAATATTTACAGGAATACGGTTTCTCTCCAGTATGGGTTCTCAGATGTCTCGTTAAATATGAATTGTCAGAAAATGCTTTTGAACAATGTTCACAGGAATACGGTTTCTCGCCAGCATGGGTTCTCAGATGTCTCATTAAATGTGAATTGTCTAAAAATGCCTTTGAACAATGTTCACAGGAATACGGTTTCTCCCCAGTATGGGTTCTCAGATGTCTCATTAAATCTGAATTGTTGGAAAATGCCTTTGAGCAATGTTCACAGGAATGCGGTTTTTCACCAGTATGGGTTCTCAGATGTCTCATTAAATGTGAATTGTCAGAAAATTCCTTAGAACAATGTTCACAGGAATACGGTTTCTCTCCAGTATGGATTCTCAGATGTCTCATTAAATCTGAAGTGTTGGAAAATATCTTAAAACAATATTCACAGGAATACGGATTCTCTCCAGTATGGGTTCTCAGATGTCTCATTAAATGTGAATTGTCAGAAAATGCCTTTGAACAATGTTCACAATACGGTTTCTCGCCAGCATGGGTTCTCAGATGTCTCATTAAATGGGAATTGTCTAAAAATGCCTTTGAACAATGTTCACAGGTATACGTTTTCTCTCCAGTATGGGTTCTCAGATGTCTCATTAAATTTGAAGTTTTGGAAAATGTCCTAGAACAATACTCACAGGAATACGGTTTCTCTCCAGTATGGGTTCTCAGATGTCTCATTAAATATGAATTGTCAGAAAATGCCTTTGAACAATGTTCACAGGAATACGGCTTCTCTCCAGTATGGATTCTCAGATGTCTCATTATATCTGAAGTGTTGGAAAAAGCCTTAAAACAATATTCACAGGAATACGGATTCTCTCCAGTATGGATTCTCAGATGTCTCATTAAATGTGAATTCTCTGAAAATGCCTTTGAACATTGTTCACAGGAATACGGTTTCTCTTCAGTATGGGTTCTCAGATGTCTCATCAAACGTGAGGCGTTGGAAAATGCCTTTGAACAAAATTCGCACAAATGTCCGTTTTTAGAGCGATGATGAATCTCAGACTGATAATCCATCGTGAATGAATATGAGAGTGTTTTTGATAAAATTCTAAAACTGATAGATTTTTACTAAGATGGAAAAGTACCTTCAGTCTTTAAACGCTAAGAAAGGTGGGATTAAATTAATAAATTAAGTTCTAAAAAGAGCTTTGATAAATAAAAAATAGAACAAGCATTTTATTTTTCTTAGATACGTCCGAGAAGTCAAGTTTTCTCCCCACTAAGAGTCAATCTTTTTTCTTCCTTTTTTTGCTTGTTTACCTGAGTTTCTGCTACCATACTTTGCTCTTATAGTTAATTTGTGAGGGTCTTGTCATAAAATTGACACAAACGTTTTTTTTAAATAGATATCATAGGTTTATGGTGGAGTAAGTTCTCAATAAAATCTCCTGCACACACATACTTTTACATCACACTTTTTACTATTTTTAATAATCTCCTTTCAGTTTCGAAAGCAAAAAGTTTGTCGAAAGGGTCGAGGTTTGAAGTCAATGATTTCTTTTGTACGTACAGATATTTTAACTTTAATGTAATTGAATGCCTTTTGTAATTCCAAAGAAGAAGACTTAGTATGCATCAGTGATTAGTAAATTTAACTTCTCACACGATTGTGCAAACAAAGTAAAAAGAAATGGAAATAACATACAACCTTTTTACACATGCTACTGATGATCAAACAAAACAAGTTCAGATGTGTTCCTAAGATGAAATGAGAAGTTTCTTGTCAGATAGCAAAGTCGCCTCCTATTGATTACACTTTTGATTATGGTTCACAGCTGATCAGCTTTGTTAATGTAAACGTTTGTAAGCACGAGGATAGACATTTTATTTATGAACTGAAAGAGTACTTTGGCCCTTATGTCACTCTTCTACTTGAATTTTTACGGATTAGTAAAACACAAATACAAGATGCATGCAAAAAAATAAACAGATTTCTTGTTCCTGGAGGTGTCACTATTTTCTTTCAAGACTAATAAACACTCTTGTTCATACTGGATAAAGTTTTATGCAATGATGATGTTAGGATGAATAGATTTTTGCTTCAGCATGAACAACTTCTACATAAATTTGAATGCATGCAAACTTGAGGCATTTACTTTCCACATCACCAAAAGAGAATCCGCAATCCAAGCACCCCGCACTTCATACAACATGAATTAGTCTTCCGCTTGCTGTTAACTCAGTTGGAAAAGGAATGCATACAACTCTTTCCAAGCCACGAACTTCACGTTTAACCAAATTTTCTCACCGTTGCATTTCATCAGACAATCACTTCGTCATGAGTCCCGAAAACAAAAGCAGTAACAAAAGTGTGTACGAGCGGCACCAATGTCTGTCACCTGTTGAATTCCAACAACTTGAAACTTTGATTATAATAGCTGAAAATGAATAAAAAGATTTAAGAATTACAGTACCCCAAAAAAAAAAAACTTTTAAGTACAAGCTAGGACTGTTGTAAAATTGACATATGGACAGTTTTATGCGATTTTAACCATGGTCTATCTGTTATGTCAAAAATATGACCGTTGAAAATGACAAAAGCTTGTTTAATGGGCATTATTTGCAATTGCAGAAAAATTACGTAACACAGAGCAATTTACTTTTATTTAAATTAAATATTTAAAACTTAACTACACAAACCTTTTCTGAAGCACTATTTCAATTTAAAATATTTACTAACTATTACATCAGTTTGCTAACCTCATTTGACTAACTGCTGGCATTAGACAATTCAGTGTGATAGAGGATTTATGAATATGTAAGGTAACCAATAAAGTTCCTGCCGTTTTTACTCTGCCGTTGAAAGAAGTGACAATATGTGTGCAAAATTCGTTGTCATTTGGTTTAAGCAACCGTTAGATAAATAAGTTAACGTATCTCGTGTTTTTAACACCTGTCGGGTTAGATTACCCCGATGTTAAGGAAGTGCTAAAGGAGCTCGTTCGGTGTTGTTTGCTTTATGATTTTAAAATGGGTTTTTCAGCAGCTGCATCAACTCGTCGAATGTGTCAAGCGTTTGGGGACAGTGTTGTAAGCGAACGTACAGCAAGGCAATGATTCCATAAGTTCAGATCTGGAGCTGTGTCTCTTTGTCATGAACCCTGTAGTGGACAACCACCAATCTTGGATAATGAAGCCCCGTAGTCGGTCATCAACGAGGACAGAAGCCTAACATACAGTGCCGTAAGCGAACGTACAGCAAGAAATTGATTCCAAAAGTTCAGATCTGGAGCTGTGTCTCTTTGTCATGAACCCTGTAGTGGACGACCCCCAATCTTGGATAATGAAGCCCTGTAGTCGGTCATCAACGAGGACAGTAGCCTAACATACAGTGCGGTAAGCGAACGTACAGCAAGAAATTGATTCCAAAAGTTCAGATCTGGAGCTGTGTCTCTTTGTCATGAACCCTGTAGTGGACGACCCCCAATCTTGGATAATGAAGCCCTGTAGTCGGTCATCAACGAGGACAGTAGCCTAACATACAGTGCTGTAAGCGAACGTACAGCAAGAAATTGATTCCAAAAGTTCAGATCTGGAGCTGTGTCTCTTTGTCATGAACCCTGTAGTGGACGACCCCCAATCTTGGATAATGAAGCCCTGTAGTCGGTCATCAACGAGGACAGTAGCCTAACATACAGTGCCGTAAGCGAACGTACAGCAAGAAATTGATTCCAAAAGTTCAGATCTGGAGCTGTGTCTCTTTGTCATGAACCCTGTAGTGGACGATCCCCAATCTTGGATAATGAAGCCCTGTAGTCGGTCATCAACGAGGACAGTAGCCTAACATACAGTGCTGAAAGCGAACGTACAGCAAGAAATTGATTCCAAAAGTTCAGATCTGGAGCTGTGTCTCTTTGTCATGAACCCTGTAGTGGACGACCCCCAATCTTGGATAATGAAGCCCTGTAGTCGGTCATCAACGAGGACAGTAGCCTAACATACAGTGCTGTAAGCGAACGTACAGCAAGAAATTGATTCCAAAAGTTCAGATCTGGAGCTGCGTTTCTTTGTCATGAGCCCGTAGTGGACAACCCCCAATCTTGGATAATGAAGCCCAGTAGTCGGTCATCAACGAGGACAGTAGCCTAACATACAGTGCTGTAAGCGAACGTACAGCAAGGCAATGATTCCAAAAGTTCAGATCTGGAGCTGTGTCTCTCTGTCATGAACCCTGTAGTGGACGACCCCCAATCTTGGATAATGAAGCCCAGTAGTCGGTCATCAACGAGGACAGTAGCCTAACATACAGTGCTGTAAGCGAACGTACAGCAAGAAATTGATTCCAAAAGTTCAGATCTGGAGCTGCGTTTCTTTGTCATGAGCCCGTAGTGGACAACCCCCAATCTTGGATAATGAAGCCCAGTAGTCGGTCATCAACGAGGACAGTAGCCTAACATACAGTGCTGTAAGCGAACGTACAGCAAGAAATTGATTCTAAAAGTTTAGATCTGGAGCTGTGTCTCTTTGTCATGAACCCTGTAGTGGACGACCCCCAATCTTGGATAATGAAGCCCTGTAGTCGGTCATCAACTAGGACAGTAGCCTGACATACAGTGCTGTAAGCGAACGTACAGCAAGAAATTGATTCCAAAAGTTCAGATCTGGAGCTGCGTTTCTTTGTCATGAGCCCGTAGTGGAAACCCCCAATCTTGGATAATGAAGCCCAGTAGTCGGTCATGAACGAGGACAGTAGCCTAACATACAGTGCTGTAAGCGAACGTACAGCAAGGCAATGATTCCAAAAGTTCAGATCTGGAGCTGTGTCTCTTTGCCATGAACCCTGTAGCGGACGACCACCAATCTTGGAAATGATTTTTTTTATTTTTTTACTTATATTTTTATTATTTTTATTTTATTTATACTATTATATATTATATATATAATATATAATATAATATATATATATATATTATTATATTTATATATTTATAATTTCCTTTTTATTTTCCTTGCAGAAGAAAAAAGAAAGAAACTCAGAGCCCCACAGAAAAATTCCAAAACTGAAGTCATAATTCGGAATTTTAAGCAACTTTTGGTGACGCTTATAGAAAAGAGCTTTGAGCTTCCTCCAAATTCTTTTTTTTTTCTAAATTAAAATCAGTTTTATGCCTTCTTTGGTGACGTTAGGGGGTTGGGACGTCTCAGGAAATTTGCCAAAATTGAAGTCTTAAAAAAGCAATTTTAGGCTATCTTTGAATACGTAAAGATTTTGGGGTAGGTTCAAGGGCGCTGTCAAAAGGCTTTTCAACTAAACTGAAAAACACGTAAATGCAAGCTGTATGTAGTGGTGTAAGGACCTCCCCTAACTCCATCAAAGACTAGATTTTCCTCCCGAAATATTTTCAAACTTAAAACCAATTTTAGTCTATCTTTGTTGACCTTAAACAGAATAGGGAACGTTTGGGAGCTCTCAAGAACTTTTTCGATGCTCACTACAGTCAACGCTCATTAAAACGACCACACATTATAAAGACTCCCATTATAACGACCAGTGGTAAAAGTCCCAACTTTGTTCCTATGAACTCTATGTTAATTTGCTTTCGTTATAACGACCGTTCTGTATCGTCGAATCAAATACAGCGACCGAAATTCAGCGGACGCTATTTCTGGTGTTCTTTCCAATAAAACAAATTTTTAACTTGAAATGACCTTGATTATTGTTTATGGACATCTGCCTGAAGTTTTCAATGTCAAATCCAACTTTGGGAGATGGGCGGGGAGATTCCCATTCACCACAGCTAGTACAAAAAAAAATAATAATAATAATAATAATGGGAGGAAAAATCGAGAAATTTCCAGATTCTTAAGAAAAGGGAGTTGACAGATTTGTTGGTAGTTTGGTGTTTAAATCTAATGTTTTTTAAGATTTGGGTTTCTTGAGGGATTTTTAAATGTTTCTTTGAAAGGCAAGAAAAAGACAATTTATCACCTATATCTGAAATGGAAAATAATGTTTTGTAAAAATCACGTCTGCCAAAAAGGCAAACATCTGTTTCTGGTTTTATCTTCAGAAAATGTAGTGGTAGCAGTAGTAGTAGTAGAAAATTTTTAAGTGTGTAACATTTTTCCTCCCTATATTTTCTACTTTAAAATTGGTTTAATATTCTGTCATAATATTTTGCACACGATTTTTCTGAAAACTCCTATGATAAAAATAATTCGGTTATTTAACTGGAATGTTTGAAAAAGTACCTTTTTTTTTTGGAACAACGGGGCATGCATGATGACTGTGTATATATTTTTTAAATAACACCTCTTATAACGACCTCTCGTTATAAAGATCTTTTTCTCTGGGACGGAGATAGTCGTTATATCGAGCGTCGACTGTATCTCCAAAAATGTTAGGAAGTCAGATTGTTTTTCCGTCTCCCTATGAAACTTTTTTAAAATCACGTCCTAAAAACGCGACTTTTGCCGCTGTTTGACGGACAATATCAAGATAGAATTCGGAGGAATGTTTCCCACCCAAAATCTTTTTTTTAAACTGTTGTTAAGTTCTTCATCACTGAGAAAAGAAGGCTTTGCAGTCTTCCCTAAGAAATTTCTAAAAACGAAATTTGAAGCTAACTGTGATGGCTTTAGGTGATTTTGTGCACATTTGGGATGCCTACCTAAGAATATTCCTGAAATCTAAGTTTCCAAAACCCGACTTTAAGCTTTTTTTGGAGCCATTGGATGCGATGGGGATTTTAAAGTTCGAAGTAGATGTCCTTAATTCACCTATTAGACTATATTTAATCACGTTACGGGAAGGTTCAGGGCTTGACTGCCCTCAGGAGTTTGTTGGTATTGAAAATTTAAAAACTCAATATTAGGCTAAACAATAAGATGTACGGGGATGGGGTGGGGCATTATCCCTTGGAAATGTTTCGAGACTCAAGGTCTAAAACTGCACTTTTGGGCTGTTTGGTGACTTTAAGGAATGGGAAGGTTTGGTTGCACTTCCTGTAAAATGTGACACAGCCCTCAGTCTGTATGTAGCTTAAGACGAAGGAAGGAAATATATATATATATATATATATATATATATATATATATATATATATATTATATATATATATATATATATATATATATATATATATATATATATATATATATATATAATGCTGAGATGTCCACAAGAACAACACATGGTTTGTATTTGAGTAATTATATTATCATACTTGTATCACAACCTTAGAATTCAAAGAACTTTTTTTTTTGACTCAAGAAAAAGATCAAAAGTGAAATTGCCGCCACCCAAAAAGTGCCGCCCAGGGCGGAGCTCCCCTCCCTAGCTACCCCACTGCCTCAGACCCATCCACGCTCCTCAATTCAATTTCAGTTGGCTGTAGAGAAGTACAGTCGAATCCCGACTTACGCGAGGGATGCGTTCCAAGACTCCTCGCGTAAGTCGAAATTTCGCTTTGTAGAAAAGAGTATGTATACAAATTTTTTTGAAACATACCAAATTCTTTTAGACACTTATAAACAACCCTCAAACTGCTTTAAAGCATTCTTCAACTGTACATTAAAGTTTCTTATAATTAAGAACTGTACTTTTACTGCACTTAAAAAATAAAAACGCTGCTTCATTCAACATAAAATACTGTTAAGATGCGCAAAATAAATGATCAGCGGCATGGAAAGACATAAATAAAACTACATCTATTATGCTTATTGTTGTGCTACCGTCGACGTACTTTTTAGTTGTTCAGGCATATCGAATCTCTTAAACTATTTTTTGCCAGAAACTTTCTTTTTCTTCCCATCTTTAAAAACTTTAGATGAAACAGTGCGCTAAGGTGCCATTTTATTTCATCAACTTTAATATTTAGAAAGAAAAAAGAAAGAAAGACGCGGAGTGGTTACTTGATGCACCAGCAAAGCGATGCGTTGTACTAGTATGGTGAAGGGAACTTCCACTATCAGTGACGCTAAAGGGATAAAATATATTCACGAAATCAATATTTTAGATCCAATAACGAAACCGATACTTCTTTCGAAAAAAATTCGTATTGCGGACGAGGAATTTGCATTAGCTCAAAAATTCGTTACACGCGTTATAGCCACTTCGTGTAAGTCGAATCGTGTTGTAGCGGGAGTCGACTGTAAAGAGTAGCACTTTGGCCGAGTACTTGGCCTTTCACTACTCTGCCGAGTACCGAGTTCCAATTATGTTTTAAGAAATACGACCGACACACAGGTGACAAATTATGAACTCATTGGAATAGTAGTATAGACCTCCATGTCCAAATAATATGTAGTTTTAAAACAAAATTCCAGCTGAAATTTAACTATGTACTTAAAAGATTTTGTTTAAGTCAATAATTTTACAAATAAGTTATTTTTTAAAGTAAAAATAAACGAATACATAAAAGGTAGGATTAATCAAGTTGGAATTATAACAATCATATCAGACACTTCTAGTCCGGCAAACTTTAAAAATTTTTAAAAGCAAATGAAACAACGTTAAAAGCACAAATATGCAAGAGCACTGCAGACACGTGTTTCTGTATTACAAGGAACATTTTTCTCAGTGCATAAAATGTGAGCTAATGAATATAAAGAATCAGATATCTGTCCGATGTCTTTAAATCCGTAAGCTCACATTTTGTGCATTGAAAAAAGCATTCCTTGTAATGCCAAAACACGTGTCAGCAATGTTCCTGCACATGTGTGCTTTTAACGTTGTTTTATTTTTTAAGAAAAGGTATTTTTATGCTTCTTATAAATAATTTTGGAAGTGGCAAAAATCCATTTAAGGGTTTACAGTACCTCAAAAATGATGAAACGATCAAAAAATTTTTCATTGCTTATTTCAAAACAAAAAACTATTCTGAACACAGGGGAAAAGTTTCAATGCTCTAGTTCAAACATTTAAAAAGTTATGAGTGGTTTTAAGCCATGCTCCCTATGTGTTCTTATGCAAAAGAAAAACTTTAAATTGCTTTTTCTCGATGATGGTGTTTTTGTGTTTTCATGTCATTAGAATCCCTAAGGATATTTTTCTATTAAAGATACAGCTTTAAAGTCATACTTTTTGCAATTGGGATAACATAATTTGACAAAACTGCATTGGATAAGCATTTTATAAATTACTCTAATGTCTAGAGCATGTTAAACCTTTTTAAAAACCAAATTAAAAAAAAAAAAAAAAAACTTTGATTTTTTACATAATTAATCACAGAAAATTTTCGAATAAACTCATAAGCAAATAAATGCACATATTTTTAGAGATGATTCTAGTGATCGTTTTGAAAAAAACGTTTTTTAAATTAGTGCAAAAATAAAAAAGCCTTAGGGATTTTAAAAAGTTGAACATTTCCTCAATTTTTTGAATTTTCAAAAAAAGTTGGCAATATTTTTAAATTTTGAAAATAAATTATTGATTATGAAATAAGTATGCATGTTATGGTTTCAAAGAAATATAAAATTTATAAAACTTAAAAGAAATTGCATGAAAGGTACTGTGAAGAATATAAATATTCATTTTTCTGTACTTACCTTTTTTGCCCCATTTTTAATAAATAAATTTCATAAAATTTGGAGCATTAAAATATAAGGTTTACTCCATTGAAGCATAACAATTTTCATTATTCGAAAAATTCGAATTTTACTTGTAAATTTGAATTGTAAATGCAGTATATTATATGCTTGCACTTTTTTATTAATTGTAAAACGTGCTTCGAACAATATTCAATATTTACAACTACTCGTAGGGGTGCCCATCTCACCCAAATTCAATGGCGCAAATTCCCCCCCCCCCAAAGGTTTCCCAACCCTCTTTCCTTTTTTTATTTTTTATATTTTATTTATTTTTTCAATATTTTTTATATATAGATATATTTAAATTTGTATTTTTCTTTATTATTATTATTATTATCTTAAAAGAAAAGTTGTGTACCCTCCACCCTGTGGGCACCTTTGAGTAGTCGGTATTGGCCGAGGACCTGATCAACATTTGGCCAAGTACCAAATACTCGGAACGTCTGTAGTTGGCTGCTCAGAAAACATTCAAACCTGTATCATTGTATGTACAATCAGCAGGGGTGCCCACTGCCCATCCCCCCAAGTTCAATGGCGCAAATCCCCCCCCCATTTATCTAAACCCTCTTTCCCTTTTTTATTTTTTAGTGTATTTTTTTTAATTTAATTTATTTTTTCAATATTTTTTATATATATTTTTTTCTTAAATTTGTATTTTTCTTTATTATTATTATTATTATTTTAAAAGAAAAGTTGTGTGCTACGCCAAAAACATATACACAGCACACACACAAACTAAATGAATGAATGAATTAAAATACAAACAGAATAAAATTAAAATAAATAATTTAAATAAAAAATAAATCAATACACGAATTTAAATTTTTTCCATTAATAAATTTATATAAATAAATAAAAACTTTTAAAATCCCCCACCCACCCAAATTTTGATGGTACAACTTGCGCCATAATCCCCCCCCCCACCCTGTGGGCACCCCTGACTACTCGGTATTGGCCGAGTACCTGATCAACATCTGGTCAAGTACCAAGTACTCGGTACGTCTCTAGTTGGCTGCTCAGATAACATTCAAACCTGTATCATTGTATGTACAATCAGCAGGGGTGCCCATTCCCCCCCAAGTTCAATGGCGCAAATTCCTCCCCCCCCATTTATCTAAACCGTCTTTCCATTTTTTAATTTTTAGCTCTCTTTTTTTATTTCATTAATTTTTTAAAAACATTTTTCATTTAATTTATTTTTAAAACATTTTTTTAAATTTTATTTATTTTTTTTTTAACTTTTTTTTTTATTTTATAAAATTTAATTTCCTTTTTAAAATGATTTATTGCTGCCTGCCTTGTCTAGTGGTCAGTGAAATCTGACTGTGACAGGAAGGTCTGGGTTCGAATCCCGGCTCGGGCATGGACGTACTTTCTCTCTCCTGTCCTTGTCCTTCCTTGTGTTGTTGCGCTGTGAATGGCTGCCTGCCCTATAAACGGGTCCCTATGGCATGTGTGTACTGTAGAAGTCGGACTTCACACCAAATTACGGTACAGTTGGAACAGTGAAACAACGCACCCCAGGGTAATTCCATATCAAATCAACCAATGGTCAAAACGTCATGTCTTTAGATTTTGCTCATTTTTTGTTCCAATGGAATATTACCACAACAGAGAAAATATACAAAGTTTTGGATTTTTTCACTCATTTATTTTCGAATTATAATATTTTAAAGTTTTGACGAAGTTAAAAAATTTTCCTGACACGTTTTCTTTAAATGGCCGTAATTCAAAAACTATTTGACTCAAAGAGTTAAAACTGGTAGTGTTTTGTTCTGTATTTAATAAGGTTTTATAAAATATATGACATGACCTAGTTCTACCTTTTTCTTTTTTTAAACATTTTTTTGAAAAAAAATTTTTTTAATTTGAAAAAACTCAAAATCGAAATTTTTAATTTTTTTTAAAAAATTTATGTTATTAAGTCTTACTTTAGCAATATTTATGCAAAATTTCATAATGGCATTATTGTAGTATCATAAGAAAAAAAAATTTCCTCTTTCAACATCTTTATTCAGGTAACAATTCATACTGCTTGATCAGCTGGATCATCCAAAGGGGGTATTGGCACCCTTGGCTTGATTCCTTTAAATTTATATAGATGTTTATTTATACAGAAATATATATATATATATGTATGTATGTATATATATATATACTAGCAAAAATACCCGGCGTTGCCTGGGTCAGTAATAATTATGAGAAAAAATCGTTACTTGCTTTTTTTTTCTGGTTTAAGTGAAAGAATTTAAAACACATCTTTTTGACATGATTAAAAGTAGAGTTTCTTCCTCACCCATAAAAGTAAAATAGCAATAAGTATAAAGAACAAAATAGTATTGATTTAGAAACGAAAGCACTATATTTAAACATATACGAATTTCCAAAACATGAAATTATTCTTCTCATGTTTAAAAAGATTAATCTGTTGATACTTTTTTTTTTAACATGGAGTCTAAAACCTTCTCTGTATTGCTATTGACGTTGCTCGTAATCCCCTTATACTTGCTTTAGTCATTTTGGGAAATTTCAATCATTGTGGGCTCTTGGTGCGATTTTACCGAATTTGCGGGAATCGTTTTGGGATACCTTCGATGATGCTCCCTCCTTCTTTCCTCACTTTGTAAAACGATATATTAATTTTCGTTACAAAGATATTATCGCCAGGCGCTGAGATACTTTTGGTCACCATAAAATGGCGCTAAAGAGTTTCATCCGAAATGTTTCCAAAATAAGTAGTAAAATTTGGTGATTGTTTGAAATTGTGCAAAAAGGAAAAATTAATGGAAGTTTTTGTGCTGTTTATGGATTTGCCTAATTTAGTTGCTGGATTATTTAACACAGTAAAAAAAGTTTTTTAAAGATTCTTTGATTGGCGATATTTTGTTTACATGGTGAAAACTGAGAAACATTATGACGTAGTCTTCGGCTTCAAAAACAGCGACATTGAAAAAAACTGCCAAATGCATCAGCTACGGAAATATTTCTGCAAAAATTTTGGCGATCTGCTGGTTGACTGGATAATGAGTAAGTGTTCAATCAGCATAAATAATAATAAAAAGCATTAATTACATTAAAGTTCCGTTTAGATGGAAAATGATCAGCCAAATCATGTATTATTTGCCAATCTTGTGCAAAAATCTTACTTCAAGATTTGACTTGAGAAAAGCCTTGAACAGTCACGAAAGGCAAAGATAGTCAACAATACAACAATAGTCGCTATCGACAGGGAGTTGAGATGATACACTAAATACTGTGTTGAGTTTAGGAAAGCTTTCGAACATGGAACTAAAAAGCTCATATCTCGTTTTTTATTCTACTTAGAAATTTCGAATAAGTGCCATCTTCAGCAGAAAAATCAGAGCTTTCGATGGACATATAATGTAAATATGTGCAAGTATTTTTTTCATCCCTATATTAGAGAATTTATACGAAAATTGTATTTTATTGCTAACCTAAGGGGGTTTTGCCCTACATAACGGGACGAAAACTACCCTATGTGTTATTCTGATGCATAAGCTATATTATTGTAAAGTTTCATCAAAATCCGTTCAGTAGTTTTTGCTTGAAAGAGTAACAAACATCCATACATCCAAACATCCATACAGACAAACTTTCGCATATATAATAGTAGTAAGATATATATATATATATATATATATATATATATATATATATATATATATATGCAGGTTTTTTTAAATAGCCAAGAATTAAAATTTATTAATTGAAAATATATTCTACTTATCGATACTACTTATCGATGGCAAATGGTCCGTAATCGAAAGTGTTGAAATAATTCAGTAAAGCAAAGGTCTCCAATCAACATTTTTTCAATCCTATGTTCATGGGTTGATACAGTAGAAGGTCTTGACCATCATGAGTCATGCTTCAGCACCTACATACCTGCTACCCATCCCCTAAGTAGCCACTTCCACTCATCAGCTGCCTGCTGTAACGAAGCCTTAGGCTTTCTCCTGGTGTAATATGAAATCCGTCTGCTTTCTACCACTACAGAGGCATTGAAATCTTCAGAACTTTGTATGTTCTTGGACAGTGCACATTCTAAATTTTACTGCTTGCTTTCTTTGAGAATTTTTTTCCGAGTTTTATTCTTATTTTAATGTTAAATTTATGCATATTTTTGTTAAGAGCCAACTTTCAGTTGAAAATGGATAAACAATGGAGCATATTTTGCTGCAATCCATTTAAAAAGGAAGGACATTGGGTGAAAAAAGATCTAAGAACTGCAAGCTTGTGGATGACAACACCAACATATGGCATTGAAGAAGGAATGAAAATTTGTACTGCTTGTCGCATACAATTAAGTAAACAAAAACGTTCTTCAGTTCCTGAAACTGATGATGTTATGAATGAGTTCAGCAAAGATCCAAAACCAGGCTCTAGTACAGAGGATCCCGAGTTCATGAGCCCTCATAATGGGGATGTACAGTTTGAAGAAATTGTGGGCTATATTGCTTGTGCCTATGACAGCAAATGGTGGATAGGATATGTAATTTCAAAAGACCAGGTAGAAGAAGAAATCCAGATTTCTTTCCTTCATCCTAGCGGACCATCATCATCATTCATTTATCCAAGAAAAGCAGACATTTTGACCATTCCTAAACATTTTGTTCTGTGCAAATTACATCCTGTCACTGCTACAAGCAGAACATACCAAGTCTCGAAAGAGGAGATGGCAAAAGTAATTGAAATCTTACATAAGAAGAAAGTATATCTATACTATAGGACCTACAAATCGAGTTCTACAGTAGCAAAGTGAGTTACACACATCTCAAACTGCTTCTTAATGGGCTTAAAAAAAATATTAAATTTTATGTTGTAGCAATTAAATTATATATAAATAAAACTTAAATTTGCTTTTAAAATATGGCTAAAAAAGCTTCAGTAACTTTTAAATTGAAGTTTTCAAATTTAAATAAAATTTAGATTTTTTATTCAATAAAAAATATTTTTTCACCGAAAAAATTGTTTAAACTTGTTAATATGCTTGCAATGCTGCCAAGTACTTGTTTTTCTACGCAATAGTCCCGGTTTAAACCTTAACTACTTTTCATTAGAAAAAATGTTTTTTACAAATAAAATTAAAGCAACTGTTTGAAAGAGAAATTTTTTTTTCTCCATGATACCACAAAAATGCCGTCATGAAATTTTAAATTTATGTTGCTTAAAGAAAACTAAGTACACTGTTTTTTTTTTTTTTTTTTTTTTCAAGAAAATTAAAAATTTTGATTTTTAATTTTTACAAAATACTTTTAAGTCAATTAGTTCTTTGATAATAGCCTTTTAAAGATTACTAAACAATGTAAAATTTAAGATGCTTCCAGAGTTAAAAAAATTTATAACTTTGGAAAGAATTGTTGAAATAATTTGAAACTTCAGATTTGTCATCATGGAGGTGTGTATCATAGACAGATAAAAAATCATTACATTCTAAAACATTGACCTTAAAAATTTATTTTTTATTGGTTGATTTGACATGGAATAACCCATTAAAGCACTGTTGAAAGAGGATTTTTTTTTTTGCATGATACCAAAAGACTGCCATCTTGAAATTTTGAATAAATGTTGCTAACAAAAGGCTAAGTAACATATATTTTTTTCAAGAAAATTAAAAATTTCGATTTTGAATTTTTACAAATTAAAAAAAAACTTTTTTAATAAAAAAATTAAAAAAATATTTTTTTAGCAACTGGGCTTTGTTATATATTTTTGAAAACCTTATAAAAGACTTAACAAAACAGCACCAATTGTAGACTTCTAAGTCAAATAGTACTCTAATAATAGCCCTTTTAAGATTTTAATCAAGGCAAAATTTCGGATTCCTCCAAAATTTAAAAAATGTATAACTTTGCAAAGAATTGTTGAAAAAATTTGAAACTTCAGTTTTTTCATCATGGAGGTAAGTATAACAAACAGACAAAAAATCATAATAATCCAAAACATTGACCTTCAAAATTTATTTTTTATTGGTTGATTTGATATGGAATGACCCCCCAGCTGAAACCTCAAATATGTCAGTTGAATATAAAAATTCATCCAAAAGAGAAGTTGAAAATGAGGATTCTGCAAGTGGCATAGATAAAGAGATAAAAAAAGATAGCAATGCACACAAACCCGTAACAAATATTGCAGAAAAGGCAAAAATGGCCTTCAAAATTGGATGTGAGTATATATCAAACTCAAAATCTCAGGAATGACAAATAAAATTCTCATAAAACAATACAAAAATATTCAATGAGCATTTAGACAAATTAATTCGCAGAAAAGACACAACTAAACTTACGAGCATACAATTCTTAGTCATAACGACAAAAAGTATAACCACTGCGAAAAATACCTCTAAGACTAAAGATATTTGTAAAACTGAAGATAACTCAAGAATAATAAATAACTTTTTCACTCTAAGTATATAGTTAAAAATGTAGATATACAAATCAAATACGAGGAAATTGTTGAATAGTTCACAAATGATAGTGTACAAGTTGCTGAAATTAAACAAGAAAGGGTCAAAGGAACCAATAGAACAACCAAAGGTTCCGCCCGCCATGTCTAGTGGTCAGAGAGTCTGCGATGGGGAAGTCCCGGGTTCGAATCCCGGCTTGGGCATTTATGTACTTTTCTTCTCCTGTCCTTGTCCTTCCTTTGTGTGAATGCGTTGTTGCGCTGTGAATGGCTGCCTGCCCTATAAACGGGTCCTTATGGCATGTGTGTACTGTAGAAGTCGGACTTCACACCAAATTACGATACAATTGGAAGAGAGAAGAAGCGCACCCCAAATTGTCAGCGACCCTGGCACACGACAACAACAAACACAACAAATTATTGAATTTCAACTAGCTGCGTTGCTCGGCTTTACCCGGTCTACCTTGAAAAAAAACCATTGCGTCAAGTGAAGTATCCTCAATAACCAGGATTAAATGAAAGAAAGAAAAACCATCATACAAAATTCTCGCCAAACAATGACGACAGATACTAAAATACTTTTAAGAAATTAAAATAAAATGAGAAAGATGGATTTAAAAGGCGTAGCCATGGAAACACAAAATAAAATAAGTTTATAAAAATTGAAAATGAGAAAGATGGAAATAAACTAAGGATTCAAAAAACATTACTGTAGAAACGCAAAATAAAATGGTTAAAAGCTTGAATAGAGAACAGATTTTTGAACTTCATTTAATTCGCTTGTAACGTTTTTTCTAATAGAGATAGAGGGTTAAACTTTTGACCTCAGGTTGAGTTAGATCTGGAGTGAAAAAAGCAGCTCCTTCCAATGCTGTCAAAAAGAAAACTGTGGGACAATTCCTCACCTTTTTATTGATTGATTTAATGAAGAAAGTAGTGTCTAAATTTCAGCTAAGCTTAAACAAATTCGAGCTAAAAACGTAAAAAACTCCCGCCGCAATTTAGTTAGGGCATTGGAATAAATTGCGAAGAACGCGGAATACTCTTCCCTTTCCAACGATATATAATATTACTATTTGCGAGTAATTTTTCACCCCCATATTCGGGAATTTATGTGAAAATTGGACCTGAATTGGAATAAAAAAAGAACTATTCATCGAATTGTTTTCGAACTGGTCTGCAAACCTTCTCAGTACTTAAAGGAACAAACTGTGAAAATTTCAGCAAAATCGGTTGGGTAGTTCTCGAGTTTTGCGAGTTCAAACACGCAGACGCTTTTTGGAAACTTCATTTTATACTATGTAGAGATTATTACTTTATTTGAAACTAGTGATACCCGCACGGCTTTGCCCGTAATAGAAAAATTAGAAGGTCTTTTGGTTCGCCTGTATATTTACAAATAATGTATGGTGAATTTTCTCGCCAGTTGGCTTGTACCCATCTTACGGTTCCACGTTATGATCATTTCGTATCTCGCCAATCGGCTTGTGCCCATGTTATGGTTCCATGTTATGATAATTTCGTAATTTATTCATCCATCTTATATTTTTTTTCTTAAAATTGGAATAGAAAAAGAACCACATCGAATTTTCGAAAAATCGCTTCGAGGTGCACATCCCCATGCTACATACTAACTTTGTGCCAAATTTCATGAAAATCGGCTGAACGGTTTAGGCGCTATGTGCGTCACAGACATCCAGACATCCTCCGGAAAGAGAGACTTTCAGCTTTATTATTAGTAAAGAAGTTCTGTGATATATACACACACACACCAAACTAAATGAATAAATGAAATGAAATATAAACAGAATGAACAAAAATAAATAATTTAAATTAAAAATAAATCAATAAATTACCTAATATAAATGAAGTAAAAGATAAATCCCCACCCCCCAAAAAAATATTGATAGCCCAACTTGCGCCATAATCCCCCCCCCTGACAATCAGAAGGTGGCGATTGCGACTGAAAAGTGGGGAAGGGGTTGGGCAAAAAAAAACCCCTTAAAGATAGGATTTTTAGTGACAGCAAAAAAAGTAAAGAAAAAAAAGAGAAACAAAAAGTACAAAATTTTGCTATGGCTGGTTTTTACAGCATATGAGTGGTAATTAATGCAAATAGGGAAGTTGCAACCTATTAAATCTTCATATTTTGACTATATTGGATATTGTTAATTAACCCTCAAAACTAAAAAATTCACCATCGCCGAATTTTAAAACACCGTGGTTGATTTTTAACGAATTTTTAAAAATCCTTGTGCAAAAGTGCACTCTTCCGAAACGTCACGAGCTTACGTCACAGGGCACTAATGAGCAGCCTTCCGCCGAAGATCTCTTGTTTTCGCTACGGGCATTTTGAGCGCGCTGATATTTTTATTCTTCAGGAATTCAATAATCCTTTTGAACACACTATGGAGGCCGGATTCGTTAAAGCACAATCTAATAATCTTCCTCAAGTAACATCAATGATAGTATTCTAATATTTCTGAGAGGATGAGAGGTTTAATGTTTCAGAAACGCGAGGAGTTAAATGAGAGGAGGTAAGCCTTATGTTTCGTCTTCGAAACCAACTGCACATCCTTCGGCTTCTCCTGGGGCGGAAAAGTGCATGACGTCACTTCCTGTGCCATTTGACGTCACAAGCGCTTGAACTTTAAAAATTCATTTAAAAAAAACTATTTATCATATCGCAAAAATTTTTTCACCTATGATGTTCATACATGTTACTCTTTCATATAAGAATAAAATTAAAAAATCCAAAACTTCCCTATTCAACAGCTTAACTTGAACACAGAAACTGTTCCCAAAGAACTTAGACATGAAATAGACTTGCATTATTTACCCCAAAGTATTTCCAGATGCCAGAAACACTTAATGATAGGTAACAGTGGCAGCGCTTCAAGGGGGGGGGGCACTTTTAACGGTTCATTTATTGATTTTATTTTCCAATTTAGGAGTTAGAAATTATAAAAAAAGCTGAAGTGTCAAAATTTTCAGATCATAACAATTTGTTTTACTTTGTACATCTGTTTACAAAACATTATTTAGCACAAGCAGTAATTTTTGGTTTAATGTATTTGGGCCATTCCACGGAAAACGGTGATTTTGTCCCACACGTGACGCTTCATATATTTCATAAAAAACAATAATTTAAAAGGGTGAGAAAGAAATTTTCTTGCTTAAGAAATCACAGAGGCATGTGTGTGACTTCTTAAGCAAAAACTTTCTTCAAATTTTTTTCCTTTTTTATGAAATATAGGAACCGTCACATACGGAACAAAATGACCATTTTCAATGGAATGGGCATATACATATTTTTTTTCAGTGGATTAAATAATTATTTCTAAACCAATGAGATATATTTCCTTTACGTTGAAAAAATAGCGTTCAAAATCTACAATTTGTTTCGTCATTGCTGTATTAATAGAGAAAATATATGAGTTTATTCATAAGCAAGTTACCAAAGTATTGACTTTGGATGTCCCGCAAGTGATGCATGTAAATAAATTTTATTTTTAATAACAAAATTGTTTAATAAAAATATAATTGTTTCAGGAGTATCTTCGTATCGAGTGTAAAGATTAAAAAAATTGCTTACCCCTGCTTCATTAAAATATTAAGAGATATGACGAAATGTTAATGGAATTTAAGCGTATTTTTGTCCCGCACGTGACGGTGGAATGCCCCATTTATTGTTTAGATATCAGTAAATCAATTGTGTTGCTTAAAGAAGCTATACTTGCCTGTTGAAATTATTGCCAAGTATTTGTGACATCTCGAAGTACTTTGGGGTAAATAATGTAAGCCTACTTCATGCATTAATGTGTCTTCGGGGAGAGGTATTGTATATATAATTCATCAAAATCTTCAAAGAAACATGTTTTTTACGCCGTTAGGTTTTCATCTATTACCCCTCATATGCTCTCAAAACCAGCCTTAGCAAAATTTTTTACTTTTTTTTCTGTTTAATTTATTTGCAGCTAAAAATCGTGTGGCTTTCAGTTGTCATTTTCTTTTTTTTTTTTGCCCCTCCCTCTCCCCCACTTTTCAGTCCCAATCGCCCCTTTGACGGGTAATGATTTCATTAAGCATGCATGGCTTGTTTAAATTAAACAATTGATTTACTAACATCTAAACAATGTACCAATTTACTAATAGGTATCTAAAAAAATGATTTACGAATATTTAAACAACGTACCAATTTACTAAAACAAACGATTAACTACTATTTAAACACAAAGACACTTAGAACTACTGGTGTGACTATTAATTTCAATATATTTTCAATCTCTCGCTATACTTTAATTTTTTCCTTAGTTAAACCATATTTCTGGGGCCTGTGTATTTTTCTATATACATAACTCTGATTTTCAGGATGATATTTTTCATTTAAAAAAAATAGGAAAGGTAAATGGTAGAAAAGGTCGGTGTGTCGGCGGCCCCTGAGAATCATATTCTTTTATATAATCATTTTTAACTGAAGGGTCTGCAACCATGGGTTTGAACCCTTCGAGGGATATTGAGTGAGAAAAACTGAATATTTTATTTTTCGCAAAAAAAAAAAAAAAGTGTTAGAAATGCTCATTTAGGAGGTCTTTACTTAAATAATATCTTCATAATACAGAATTTAGGATGCTCCAAATTGTGTTTTAAGATTGCATTATCTGTTAAAGCTTCATTGAAAAAATCCTTTTTGTCACTTTTATTGCAATTGTTATGAACTACAATTCATAACAATTGTGAATTGCCATTCATAGGTACAGTAATTGTGAACTGCAATTCATAGATGAAATTGAAAAATGGACAAAAGTATTTTAACTTTTACATACTGCCCTTGTTTTTCTGTTTCTTATTGTATTACTAAAATGAAATTGGCGGCCTCATTTCTGAAAAACTGGGCTGGTGTAGCACCCCTACGGCTCCCTTAGCGACGGCCTTGCACCCTCCATCCGCGGGCTTGAGCCCAGGCATAAAGAGGGATTGAAGCTAGAGAATTTATGTAGCGGTATTTACATTTTGCTGTTTGTAGACAGGGCAACTGATCGGCCCGAAACATGACCGGCCCACCGGGCAAATGCCCAGTTGCCCGCCGGGTGTATCCGCCACTGGTCATTTGGAAGTTCCAACAACTTTCAGGTGTACAAATTACGCAAAGTACTTAAAACAACTTCAAAGGAAAATGACTTTTATCCAGTACGTGTTCTCAAGTATTACTTTGAGGCTTGCTACTTACAAACCTTCTTTAACCAAACTTTACAGAAATGTGGTTTCGCACCATTGTGGTACATCAAATTAATCTTGAAATATGAGGAGCTGAAAAATTGGTTTAAATAACGTTCACAGAAATAAAGTTTCTCTCTAGTATAGACTCTCATATGTATCTTTAAATATGAAGCAAGGCAAAACGTCTGTGATCAATAATCACAGGAATGAGGTTTCTGGCCAGCATGGGTTCTCAGATGTCTCATTAAATGTGAAGTGTTGGAAAATGCCTTTGAGCAATGTTCACAGGAATGTGGTTTCTCACCAGTATGGGTTTTTAGATGTCTCATTAAATTTGAAGTTTTGGAAAATGCCTTAAAACAATATTTCAGGAATACGGTTTCTCTCCAGTATGGATTCTCAGATGTCTCGTTAAATATGAATTGTCAGAAAATGCTTTTGAACAATGTTCACAGGAATACGGTTTCTCGCCAGCATGGGTTCTCAGATGTCTCATTAAATGTGAATTGTCTGAAAATGCCTTTGAACAATGTTCACAGGAATACGGTTTCTCTCCAGTATGGGTTCTCAGATGTCTCATTAAATCTGAATTGTAGGAAAATGCCTTTGAGCAATGTTCGCAGGAATACGGTTTCTCACCAGCATGGCTCTTTAAATTTCCGGTATGGATTCTCAGATGTCTCTTTAAATCGGAAGTGTTGGAAAATGACTTTGAGCAATGTTCACAGGAATGTGGTTTCTCGCCAGTATGGGTTTTTAGATGTCTCATTAAATTTGAAGTTTTAGAAAATGCCTTAAAACAATATATACAGGAATACGGTTTCTCTCCAGTATGGGTTCTCAGATGTCTCGTTAAATATGAATTGTCAGAAAATGCTTTTGAACAATGTTCACAGGAATACGGTTTCTCGCCAGCATGGGTTCTCAGATGTCTCATTAAATGTGAATTGTCTAAAAATGCCTTTGAACAATGTTCACAGGAATACGGTTTCTCCCCAGTATGGGTTCTCAGATGTCTCATTAAATCTGAATTGTGGGAGAATGCCTTTGAGCAATGTTCACAGGAATGCGGTTTTTCACCAGTATGGGTTCTCAGATGTCTCATTAAATGTGAATTGTCAGAAAATTCCTTTGAACAATGTTCACAGGAATACGGTTTCTCTCCAGTATGGATTCTCAGATGTCTCATTAAATCTGAAGTGTTGGAAAATATCTTAAAACAATACTCACAGGAGTACGGATTCTCTCCAGTATGGGTTCTCAGATGTCTCATTAAATGTGAATTTTCAGAAAATGCCTTTGAACAATGTTCACAGGAATACCGTTTCTCTCCAGTATGGATTCTCAGATGTCTCATTAAATGTGAATTGTTAGAAAATGCTTTTGAACAATGTTCACAGGTATACGGTTTCTCTCCAGTATGGGTTCTCAGATGTCTCATTAAATTTGAAGTTTTGGAAAATGCCTTAGAACAATACTCACAGGAATACGGTTTCTCTCCAATATGGGTTCTCAGATGTCTCATTAAATATGAATTGTCAGAAAATGCCTTTGAACAATATTCACAGGAATACGGCTTCTCTCCAGTATGGATTCTCAGATGTCTCATTAAATCTGAAGTGTTGGAAAAAGCCTTAAAACAATATTCACAGGAATACGGATTCTCTCCAGTATGGATTCTCAGATGTCTCATTAAATGTGAATTGTCTGAAAATGCCTTTGAACAATGCTCACAGGAATACGGCTTCTCTCCAGTATGGATTCTCAGATGTCTCATTAGATCCGAAGTGTTGTAAAAAGTCTTTGAGCAATGGTCACATGAATGCGGTTTCTCGCCAGTATGGGTTCTCCGATGTCTCTCTAAATGTGAAGTGTCCGAAAATGCCTTTGAACATTGTTCACAGGAATACGGTTTCTCTTCAGTATGGGTTCTCAGATGTCTCATCAAACGTGAGGCGTTGGAAAATGCCTTTGAACAAAATTCGCACAAATGTCCGTTTTTAGAGCCATGATGAATCTCAGACTGATAATCCATCGTGAATGAATATGAGAGTGTTTTTGATAAAATTCTAAAACTGATAGATTTTTACTAAGATGGAAAAGTTCCTTCAGTCTTTAAACGCTAAGAAAGGTGGGATTTAATTAATAAATTATGTTCTAAAAAGAGCTTTGATAAATAAAAAATAGAACAAGCATTTTATTTTTCATAGATGCGTTCGAGAAGCCAAGTTTTCTCCCCAATAAGAGTCAATTTTTTTTCTTCCTTTTTTTGCTTGTTTACCTGAGTGTCTGCTACCATACTTTGCTCTTATAGTTAATTTGTGAGGGTCTTGTCATAAAATTGACACAAACGTTTTTTTTTAAAATAGATATCATAGGTTTATGGTGGAGTAAGTTCTCAATAAAATCTCCTGCACACACATACTTTTACATCACACTTTTTACTAGTTACTATTTCATCAGACAATCACTTCGTCATGAGTCCCGCAAACAAAAGCAGTAACAAAAGTGTGTACGAGCGGCACCAGTGTCTGTCACCTGTTGAATTCCAACAACTTGAAACTTTGATTATAATAGCTGAAAATGAATGAAAAGATTTAAGAATTACAGTACACCAAAAAAAAAAAAAACTTTTAAGTACAAGCTAGGAATGTTGTAAAATTAACATATGGACAGTTTTATGCGATTTTAACCATGGTCTATCTGTTATGTCAAAAATATGACCGTTAAAAATGACAAAAGCTTGTTTAATGGGCATTATTTGCAATTGCAGTAAAATTACGTAACACAGAGCAATTTACTTTTATTTAAATTAAATATTTAAAACTTAACTACACAAACCTTTTCTGAAGCACTATTTCAATTTAAAATATTTACTAACTATTACATCAGTTTGCTAACCTCATTTGACTAACTGCTGGCATTAGACAATTCAGTGTGATAGAGGATTTATGACTATGTAAGGTAACCAATAAAGTTCTTGCCGTTTTTACTCTGCCGTTGAAAGAAGTGACAATATGTGTGCAAAATTCGTTGTCATTTGGTTTAAGCAACCGTTAGATAAATAAGTTAACGTATCTCGTGTTTTTAACACCTGTCGGGTTAGATTACCCCGATGTTAAGGAAGTGCTAAAGGAGCTCGTTCGGTGTTGTTTGCTTTATGATTTTAAAATGGGTTTTTCAGCAGCTGCATCAACTCGTCGAATGTGTCAAGCGTTTGGGGACAGTGTTGTAAGCGAACGTACAGCAAGGCAAAGATTCCATAAGTTCAGATCTGGAGCTGTCTCTTTGTCATGAACCCTGTAGTGGACAACCACCAATCTTGGATAATGAAGCCCTGTAGTCGGTCATCAACAAGGACAGTAGCCTAACATACAGTGCCGTAAGCGAACGTACAGCAAGAAATTGATTCCAAAAGTTCAGATCTGGAGCTGTGTCTCTTTGTCATGAACCCTGTAGTGGACAACCACCAATCTTGGATAATGAAGCCCTGTAGTCGGTCATCAACAAGGACAGTAGCCTAACATACAGTGCCGTAAGCGAACGTACAGCAAGAAATTGATTCCAAAAGTTCAGATCTGGAGCTGTGTCTCTTTGTCATGAACCCTGTAGTGGACGACCCCCAATCTTGGATAATGAAGCCCTGTAGTCGGTCATCAACGAGGACAGTAGCCTAACATACAGTGCTGTAAGCGAACGTACAGCAAGAAATTGATTCCAAAAGTTCAGATCTGGAGCTGCGTCTCTTTGTCATGAGCCCGTAGTGGACGATCCCCAATCTTGGATAATGAAGCCCTGTAGTCGGTCATCAAACGAGGACAGTAGCCTAACATACAGTGCTGTAAGCGAATGTACAGCAAGGCAATAATTGTAAAAGTTCAGATCTGGAGCTGCGTCTCTTTGTCATGAACCCTGTAGTGGACGACCACCAATCTTGGAAATTATTTTTTATATTTTTTTACTTATATTTTTATTATTTTTATTTTATTTATAATATTATATTATTATATATTATATATATAATATAATATATAATATAATATAATATATAATATAATATATATATATCATTATATTTATATATTTATAATTTCCTTTTTATTTTCCTTGCAGAAGAAAAAAGAAAGAAACTCAGAGCCCCACAGAAAAATTCCAAAACTGAAGTCATAATTCGGAATTTTAAGCAACTTTTGGTGACGCTTATAGAAAAGAGCTTTGAGCTTCCTCCAAATTCTTTTTTTTTCCAAATTAAAATCAGTTTTATGCCTTCTTTGGTGACGTAAGGGGGTTGGGACGTCTCAGGAAATTTGCCAAAATTGAAGTCCTAAAAAAGCAATTTTAGGCTATCTTTGCATACGTAAAGATTTTGGGGTAGGTTCAACGGCGCTGTCCGAAAGGCTTTTCAACTAAACTGAAAAACACGTAAATGCAAGCTGTATGTAGTAGTGTAAGGACCTCCTCTAACTCCATCAAAGACTAGATTCTCCTCCCGAAATATTTTCAAACTTAAAACCAATTTTAGTCTATCTTTGATGACCTTAAACAGAATAGGGAACGTTTGGGAGCTCTCAAGAACTTTTTCGATGCTCACTACAGTCAACGCTCATTAAAACGATCACACATTATAAAGACTCCCATTATAATGACCAGTGGTAAAAGTCCCAACTTTGTTCCTATGAACTCTATGTTAATTTGCTTTCGTTATAACGACCGTTTTGTATCGTCGAATCCAATACAGCGACCGAATTCAGCGGACGCTATTTCTGGTGTTCTTTCCAATAAAACAAATTTGTAACTTGAAATGACCTTGATTATTGTTTATGGACATCTGCCTGAAGTTTTCAATGTCAAATCCAACTTTGGGAGGGGGGCGGGGAGATTCCCATTCACCACAGCTAGTACAAAAAAAAAAAAAAAAAAATAATGGGAGGAAAAATCGAGAAATTTCCAGATTCTTAAGAAAAGGGAGTTGACAGATTTGTTGGTAGTTTGGTGTTTAAATCTAATGGTTTTTAAGATTTGGGTTTCTTGAGGGATTTTTAAATGTTTCTTTGAAAGGCAAGAAAAAGACAATTTATCACCTATATCTGAAATGGAAAATAATGTTTTGTAAAAATCACGTCTGCCAAAAAGGCAAACATCTGTTTCTGGTTTTATCTTCAGAAAATTTAGTGGTAGCAGTAGTAGTAGCAAATTCTTAAGTGTGTAACATTTTTCCTCCCTATATTTTCGACTTTAAAATTGGTTTAATATTCTGTCATAATATTTTGCACACGATTTTTCTAAAAATTCCTATGATAAAAATAATTTGGGTATTTAACTGGAATGTTTGAAAAAGTACCTTTTTTTTTTTTTTTTGGAACAACGGGGCATGCATGATGACTGTGTATATATTTTTTAAATAACACCTCTTATAACGACCTCTCGTTATAAAGACCTTTTTCTCTGGGACGGAGATAGTCGTTATATCGAGCGTCGACTGTATCTCCAAAAATGTTGGGAAGTCAGATTGTTTTTCCGTCTCCCTATGAAACTTTTTTAAAATCACGTCCTAAAAACGCGACTTTTGCCGTTGTTTGACGGACAATATCAAGAGAGAATTCGGAGGAATGTTTCCCACCCAAAATCTTTTTTTGAAACTGTTGTTCATTTTAAGTTCTTCATCACTGAGAAAGAAGGCTTTGCAGTCTTCCCTAAGAAATTTCTAAAAACGAAATTTGAAGCTAACTGTGATGGTTTTAGGTGATTTTGTGCACATTTGGGATGCCTACTTAAGAATATTCCTGAAATCAAAGTTTCCAAAACCCGACTTTAAGCTATTTTTGGAGCCATTGGATGCGATGAGGATTTTAAAGTTCGAAGTCGATGTCCTTAATTCACACATTAGACTATATTTAATCACGTTACGGGAAGGTTCAGGGCTTGACTGCCCTCAGGAATTTGTTCGTATGGAAAATTTAAAAACTCAATATTAGGCTAAACAATAAGATGTACGGGGATGGGGTGGGCATTATCCCTTGGAAATGTTTCGAGACTCAAGGTCTAAAACTGCACTTTTGGGCTGTTTGGTGACTTTAAGGAATGGGAAGGTTTGGTTGCACTTCCTGAAAAATTTGACACAGCCCTCAGTCTGTATGTAGCTTAAGACGAAGGAAGTAAATATATATATATATATATATATATATATATATATATATATATATATATATATATATATATATATATATATATATATATATATATATATATATATATATATAATGCTGAGATGTCCACAAGAACAACACATGGTTTGTATTTGAGTAATTATATTATCATACTTGTATCACAACCTTAGAATTCAAGAATTCAAAGAACTTTTTTTTTTTGACTCAAGAAAAAGATCAAAAGCAAAATTTACTTCTTGGGAAAACCCATTAATTTTTTTTGCATCAAAAGTGAAATTGTCGCCACCCGAAAAGTGCCGCCCAGGGCGGAACTCCCCTCCCTAACTACCCACTGCCTCAGACCCATCCTCGCTCCTCAATTCAATTTCAGTTGGCTGTAGAGAAGTACAGTCGAATCCCGACTTACGCGAGGGATGCGTTCCAAGACTCCTCGCGTAAGTCGAAATTTCGCTTTGTAGAAAAGAGTATGTATACAAATTTTTTTGAAACATACCAAATTCTTTTAGACACTTATAAACAACCCTCAAACTGCTTTAAAGCATTCTTCAACTGTACATTAAAGTTTCTTATAATTAAGAACTGTACTTTTACTGTACTTAAAAAATAAAAACGCTGCTTCATTCAACATAAAAAACTGTTAAGATGCGCAAAATAAATGATCAGCGGCATGGAAAGACATAAAATAAAACTACATCTATTATGCTTATTGTTGTGCTACCGTCGACGTACTTTTTAGTTGTTCAGGCATATCGAATCTCTTAAACTATTTTTTGCCAGAAACTTTCTTTTTCTTCCCATCTTTAAAAACTTTAGATGAAACAGTGCACTAAGGTGCCATTTTATTTCATCAACTTTAATATTTAGAAAGAAAAAAGAAAGAAAGACGCGGAGTGGTTACTTGATGCACTAACAAAGCGATGCGTGTACTAGTATGGTGAAGGGAACTTCCGCTATCAGTGACGCTGTAGGGATAAAATATATTCACGAAATCAATATTTTGGACCCAATAACGAAACCGATACTTCTTTCGAAAAATATTCGTATTGCCGATGAGGAATTCGCGTTAGCCCTAAAATTCGTTACACGGGAAAAACTTCCGTTATAGCCACTTCGCGTAAGTCGAATCGTGTTGTAGGGGGGTGTCGACTGTAAAGAGTAGCACTTTGGCCGAGTACTTGGCCTTTCACTACTCGGCCGAGTACCGAGTTCCAATTATGTTTTAAGAAATACGACCGACACACACGTGACAAATTATGAACTCATTGGAATAGTAGTATAGACGTCCATGTCCAAATAATAGTTTTAAAACAAAATTCCAGCTGAAATTTAATTAAGCATTTAAAAGATTTTATTTAAGTGAATAATTTCACAAATGGGTTATTTTTAGAGTAAAAATAAACAAATACATAAAAGGTATGATTAATCAAGTTGGAATTAAAACAAATCATATCAATCTATACTTCTACTCCGGCAAACTTAAATAATTTTTAAAAGCAAATGAAACAACGTTAAAAGCACAAATGTGCAAGAGCACTGCAGACATGGGTTTCTGTATTACAAGGAACATCTTTTTCAGTGCATAAAATGTGAGCTAATGAATGTAAAAAAATCAGATATTTGTCGGATGACTCTAAATCCGTAAACTCACATTTTGTGCCTTGAAAAAAGCATTCCTTGTAATGCCAAAACATGTGTCTGCAGCGTTCCTGCACAGCTGTGCTTTTAAATTGTTTTATTTTTTAAGAAAAGGTATTTTTATGCTTCTTATAAATAATACTGGAAGTGGCAAAAATCCATAATAATACAAACATTTCATATTTTCTGTATTTATCTTTTTTGCCCTATTTTTAATAAATAAGTGTCATCAACTTTGGGGCATTAAAATATAAGATTTACTCCATTGAAGCATAACAAACTTCATTATTCTCAAAATTCGAATTTTACTTGTAAATTTGAATTGTAAATGATTGCAGTATATTATATGCTTGCACTTTTTTTATTAACTGTAAAATATGCTTTGAACAATGTTCAATTTTTTACAACTACTCGTAGGGGGGCCCATCCCTCCCAAATTCAATGGCGCAAATTCCCCCCAAAAGTTTTCCCAGCCCTCTTTCCCTTTATTATTTTTTAGCTTATTTTTTAAATTTTATTCAATTTTTTAAATATTTTTTATGTATTTTTTTAATTTGTATTTTTCTCTTTTTTTGAGCAATCACGATTGCTTATTGTTCTCACTTGACTGTTTTGGCACCCTATCATTTTATTTTCCCACCGCCACCCTCCTCACCATCACCGTCGACGTGCTCCTCACAATGCTGCTGCTCCTATAGCGAAAGCCGTCTCCAGGTTACATCCATATCCTTTACACACACAACTACACACACACACACGGATGCACACACACACACACAAACACATACACACAACTACCCACACATTCATGCCTGCACACAGACACAAACACATATGCCCAGTGGTTGGAAGTAGCGCGCTACAAGTAGCGACGCTACTGTAGTAGCTACATTTTTTAGTAGTTTGTAGTGTAGCGCACTACTTTTTTAAAAAAGTAGAGTAGCGAGTAGTTCGCTGCAAAAAAAAAGTAGTTTGTAGCGATTTCTGGAAACTACTTTTGAATCAAGTTTTAAAAAAAAACGCATTTTCAAACGAATCTGACTGGTGAAAGTCTTACGCGAGTAAAAGTTGCACCAATCAGGTTCGTAAGACTGAAAAATTCGAGCTGACCTCTAACATATAATTTTGACGTCATGTGTTGTATCTGTTTGACGCCATTACTTTGTTTGGCATAGAAACTTTCACATTTTCCCAATATTCGCCTTGAACAGAGCATGGCTTAAAAAGAAAGAAACGATTTTTTTTCCTGTTTCCTGCAAACTTTGCCCGTTAAGCAAAAAGCTTTCGGTATTAATGCCATTTGCACATGCAGTCGAACTAATATTTAGTACCCAAGAAAGAAGGTGATATAAGCCCTGCGCTTCCGTTAAGAAAATTTTCGTGTAGCGGGTGAGGAATTCGTGTCAGCTGCAAAATTCGTTCCTCGAGTAAAACTCGCTATATAGACATTTCGCGTTAGTCGAATTGCGTTGTAGCCCTAGTCCACTGTTGTTAAAAATTGCACATTGAAGTAAAGTAATCATTTTTAGTTATGTTTCATGTTTCGGATAATTAGTAGTACCGATTGGGATATTTTTCATTTTCCTTTATTTTGTCTTTTTTACTGATTGAGTGTTGATATATTAACATATTAAAAGTCAATTATTAAATGTTGTGAGTTTTTGAGGTTATTGGCAAAATAGAAAAATGCTGTTATTTCATTTTATCAGGGGCGTAAGAAAAGAGATGGTGTCCAGGTCTGGAACCCTAGCTTGAAGCTCAAAAGCAATCAATTCCTATGAAATAACTAATGTTATCCTATGAATCCCTAACTATGAAATATAAGTTCCTTTAAAATTAACTCATGTAATGAAAATTTAAGTTTTTCTCTTTTGTTGATGCACTTCATCATCTAAATCAATTTTATGTATATGTATGTCTAGTCTATGTAAAATTTAAATTAAATTACGATTGGATTTATCTCAAATTCAAGTAGCCGAGTTGCTCTTCTTGAATGAAATACTACTGTCAGGAAAGGATTAAAAATTTGAAGGTTGAACTCCTTCCACTTTTAAATCCTTTCTTGCAGGGAATATTCGTGCAATTGGTAAAAAATGTTTCGACTGACGAATCGTTTCAGTAAAGGAAGAAAGAATAAATAATTTATAGCAATATTCCATGTTCAAATGAGCCAATATATCAATCTGAAAATTTTGTTAATTTTTTCATTCAATCTCAAACGGTGTGTATGTGTATTTTATTTATTTATTTAATTTTAAAAAAGTAGCGAAGTAGCGACTACATTTCAAAAGTAGTTTGTAGTTGCTACATTTTGAAAAAAGTAGTTGTAGTTGTAGTTAACTACATTTGTGCTAAAGTAGTTGTAGTTGTAGTTCGCTACAAAAAAAATGTAGTTTTTCCAACCACTGCATATGCCTACACACACATATACATACCCCTACACACAAACACACATACCTCCAACACACAAACACACACGTCTACATACACACACTCGTGATCGCGAAAAACGTAATTTGAATTCAAGATGTCAAAATTCAAATTTATTTATTATTATTATTATTATTTTAAAAGAAAAGTTGTGTGCTGCGCCAAAAACATATACACAGTACACACAAAAACTAAATAAATGAATGAATTAAAATATAAACAGAATAAAATTAAAATAAATAATTTAAATAAAAAATAAATCAATACATGAATTTGAATTTTTTCCATTAATACATTTATATAAATAAATAAATAAATCCCCGCCCCCAAATTTTTATGCCATAACTTGCCCCATAATCTCCCCCTCCACCCCGTGGGCACCCCTGACTACTCGGTATTGGCCGAGGACCTGATCAACATTTGGCCAAGTACCAAGTACTCGGTATGTCTCTAGTTGGCTGCTCAGATAACATTCAAACCTGTATCTTTGTATGTACAATCAGCAGGGGTACCCATTCCCCCCATTTATCTAAACCCTCTCTCCCTTTTTTTATTTTTAGCTCTCTTTTTTTATTTCATTAATTTTTTAAAAACATTTTTCATTAAATTTATTTTTAAAACATTTTTTTAAATTTTATTTATTTATTTTTTTATTTTTATTTTTTTAAATTTAATTAATTTTTTTGAATTTTTTATTGCCACCTGCCTTGTCTAGTGGTCAGTGAAATCTGACTGTGACAGGAAGGTCCGGGTTTGAATCCCGGCTTGGTCATTTATGTACTTTCTCTCTCCTGTTCTTGTCCTTCCTTTGTGTGAATGCGTTGTTGCGCTGTGAATGGCTGCTTGCCCTATAAACGGGTCCTTATGGCATGTGTGTACTGTAGAAGTCCGACTTCACACCAAATTACGGTACAGTTGGAAATGGGAATCAGTGCACCCCAACTCAAACTTCAAATACGATAGTTGAATATAAATTTTCATCCAAAAGAGAAGTTGAAAATGAGGATTCTGCAAGTGGCATCAATACACACAAACCCATAACAAACATTGCAGAAAAGGCAAAAATGGCCTTCAAATTTGGATGTGAGCAGGGTTGGCAAGTTTTTGCAGGGGCGGAAAAAACCATGGAAAAAACCACGGTTTTTACCACCAAAAATATGTTTTTGCCAGTATTGGCCAAAGTGGCAAAAATAGATTTTGTGTTAACAACTTACGGACAGTTTTTTTTCCTTATTATATAAAAGTAAAAGCATGAAAAGATTTTGATAAAATTTTAATTCAATTATTTTTATAGTTTAAAAAAATTTAAGGTTTAACTTACTTTTAAATTTATGGAGCATTTTTACTTTTAAATTTTTAAACATTAACATAAAATTTCAGTTAGTAACATCTAAGACAAATGATTAACTTACAATGAAGATATAATTAGCTTGTTTATTATAGCATTTTTTTATAGAATACTAAATATCTATATAAAGTATACTTAACCAAGATGCAACTTTAAAATAAAAGAAATAAAAGTTGGCTCATTCTGAAAAAATGGTTTTAGCAAACATATAAAATCTTAAGTTTTGCAATCCCAACATTAGTTTTTAATTTATTTTTCACCTTATAAATTAGAAGTAACATGGAGAGACATAGTTAAAATATTAAAGTGCATTATTTATATTATATGGTCACTATTTCTTGATTAACACATAATGCTACTTTATTTGCAATTAGGTTTTTGCCATTTTTTCCATTTTTGCCATGGTTTATTCCACTGTCCCGGCAAAAATACCTTTTTGCCGGCAAAAAACCCAACCCTGTGGTGAGTATATCAAACTCAAAATCTCAGGAGTGACAGATAAAATTCCCATAAACAATACAAAAATATTCAATGAGCATTTAGACAAATTTATTTGCAGAGAAGACACAACTAAACTTACAAGCATACAATTCTTAGTCATAACGACAAAAAGTACAATCACTGCGAAAAATACCTCTAAGACTAAAGATATTTGTAAAACTGAAGATAACTCAAGAATAATAAATAAATATTTCCCTCTAAGTATACAGTTAAAAATGTAGATATACAAATCAAATATGAGGAAATCGTTGAATACTTCACAAATGATAATGCACAAGTTGCTCAAATTAAACAAGAAAGGGTCGAAGGAACCAATAGAACAACCAAAGGTGCCGCCCGGCATGTCTAGTGGTCAGAGGAGTCTGCGATGGGGAAGTCCCGGGTTCGAATCCCGGCTCGGGCATTTATGTACTTTTCTTCTCCTGTCCTTGTCCTTCCTTTGTGTGAATGTGTTGTTGCGCTGTGAATGGCTGCCTGTCCTATAAACGGGTCCTTATGGCATGTGTGTACTGTAGAAGTCGGACTTCACACCAAATTACGGTACAATTGGAAAAGTGAAGCAGCGCAATCTAAATTGTCAGCGACCCTGGCACACGACAACAACAAACACAACAAATTATTTATTTTTAATTATTACTTTATTTGAAACTAGTGGTACCCGCACGGCTTTGCCTGTAATAGAAAAATCAAAAGGTCTTTTGGTTCGCCTGTATATTTACAAATAATGTATGGTGAATTTTCTCGCCAGTTGGCTTGTGCCCATGTTACGGTTCCACGTTATGATAATTTCGTAATTTACTCGTCCATCTTATATTTTTGTTCTTAAAATTGGAATAGAAAAAGAACCACATCGAATTTTCGAAAAATCGCTTCGAGGTGCACACCCCCATGCTACATACTAACTTTGTGCCAAATTTCATGAAAATCGGCCGAACGGTCTAGATGCTATGCGCGTCACAGAGATCCAGACATCCTACAGACATCCAGACATCCTCCGGACAGAGAGACTTTCAGCTTTATTATTAGTAAAGAAGTGATATTATGTATAAAGTCCGTAACGTGACCTTCTTTTGCCATAACTTTTTAATTTACCGTTTGATTTGCAAATTATTTTAATCAGGGGTCTGGCCAGAGGATATTTGGGTCTGTTAACGGACCCTTCACAAAAATCCGATCAACCAAAACGGACCTTTCACAAAATCCCGATCAAACAAAACGGACTTTTCACAAAATCCCGATCAAACAAAACGGACCCTTCACAAAATTCTGATAAACAAGATCGGATCTGTCAAATTTTTTATTGAAAGAGCAAATCTGAAAGCAAAATAACGCATATTTCTGTATATAAACCGATAATTTTTGGAACCTTTTTTAAAGTCAAATTAGAGGGATCAGCTAATACAAAATCGGCTAATTTTGAAAAAAAAAAAAAAAAAATCGGCACTCTTGGGATGCTCCTGCAAGCGATAAATAATTGCTACTGCCAAATAAATATAATGGTTGTTTGTTTTATCACAGCTAATTAACAGCGGTGTTTTTGTAAACTTTTCTGAAAAGACATTGGTAAGCACTTTCTCCGCTCATGATTTATAAAACAATAATAATATATATCTGCGAAATGAACTTAGAACTACAAAGGGATAGTAAGGGTGAGGAAAAAATATGATCGCTTCAGATAGTGTTACCAACTTCAAAATTATCACCACTTAGCGTCTGGCGTTGAACCTTTATAATGACTTGATTAGAAAATATTCTCATCATTTTGCCAGCTTGTCAATATTTGCTTTTTTACGGTGCGGTGCGATGTTTAATTGTTATTTTGGGAGAAAATTATATGGGTTTTGATTTTTCGATGCTGACAAGGATGATTAACTTGAAATAAACTCTTTTAATTACAGTTTTTTTTTTTCTTCAAATAAATGAAAAGTCTCTTTATTTCTGTTAGAACTCTCATTTCAAGTTTTCAAAGCAAAATTCCATTTTCTGTTATGAGTCAAAAATTTAAATGCTAAATAGATGGTTGATTTTATTTTATTTTTTGGGTCAACTGTGTCCACAGATATTAATGATATGTTCATCATAGGACTCTAAAATGCAATTTTAAAATAATTTTATCAAAAATATTTCTTTTACAAGCCGTTTTTATACCTTTGATGCCTTCACTTTGAGAATTGCGATCTCTTTGCATCCGCTATGGGAATCCGATTTTTCGAATTTTTAATGATTATTACGCTTTGTTAAGAGGTAAACAATTGAAATATCTTTTTATTTTTGTTTAAATCACGGAATTTATAAGTTTTAAACGAAATTCTGTGCTTTTTAAGAGTGTCTTGGGTCAAAAAGTTGAATGCTGAACCCTATTCTGAATTTTATTTTATTTATTTATATTTTTGTTACAATTATTTTAAGTACTGTACAGAAATATGTCTAGTATAATTTAACATACTGTAGAATGGTAGATAAATATTGATACTTGAAAGAGCGATGCCCCCCCCCCCCCCCCGCCAAATATCAGAAAAAAATCCAGAATGATTTTCTCGACGTAGAAGAGGAAAACACTCAACTTTAAGTTTAATTGATGCAGTTTGTGCCATCTCTAAATTCTAAAACTTCGTTTTAACAAACAAAAAAAATTTTTTTTTTTTTTTTTTTTTTTTTGCAAAATTTTTTGATTTTCCACAAAATTAATTCATTTTTCACAAAATTATTTGATTTTTCACAAAAAACGGACCCTGTGAAAAATCCTGGACAGACCCCTGTTAATATGAGCTGGTGTGTGGGTAGGAAAAGATCAAAATAAAATAATATGCTAATCAAACAGTAAATTAAAAAGTTATGGCAAAAAAGGTCACGTTACGGACTACATAAATGTCAAGATTACCGTGGAATGCCCCTAAAACAAACGATTAACTAATATCTAAACACAAACAAATAGTTACTGCTTGTAATAAATGCTAATTGCTAAATAATGTTTCGCAAACAGATTTTCAAAATAAAACAAATAATTATGATCTGAAAGTTCTGATTTTTTAAAAATAATTTCTAGTTTTGGTTCCTAAATTGGAAAATAAAAAAAAATAAATGAACCCTTAAAAGTGGCAAGGGGAGGGGGGCGAATCGCTACCACTGCGTACAATTACTCACAACGAGTGATAGTGCGCAAAAAAAAAAAATTGAAACTTACGTTTTCTAAGCTCACATAGATACTGTGAAGAGCGTAGAACGTTCAGTCATTTCGATCAAAGGTAGACGTTAATCGTATATAAAAGTGTTATTTTAACGCCACAAATTCTATTTTATATTAATTCTGATTCAGGTAATCCAAAAGGAATAGGTGTCATTCAGAAATGCAAATCCTAAACGCTTTTTATCAAATCGTAAAACCTATTTTTCTTGAATTCGGTTGTAAACAAGCGTAAGGCGTAAGTTGAGTCAACGGTTGCAGGTAAAAGAAAAACTCCAAACGGAAAGAAAGAGAAATCTGGAGGAATCATTCAGGTTGCGTTCGACGAATCTCACCAGTCAACCGGTAAGTAATTGGTACTAACCGAATCGTTCTATGATCAACCGGTTACCACGGCGGTTACCATTCTAAGCAGTTGATTGGTTGATTGGAGCACGTGATCATTAGCTGTCACGTGATTAACTAACCGGTCGCTCTCGTTCGAGCTCGTCGAACGCAACCTCACTGTACCGCCAGTGTTACGCGTTCGACGAACCTCACCGGTAGACCGGTAAGTAACCGGTTATGATTCCGATTCCGAGTCACAACTGACTACAACTGTATTTATACCGAGGACTGCATACTAAGTGCCTTGCCTCCATTATTTTATGTATCGATAGATGGCAGCACCATCACCGGATCGAACAGTTAATGAGAATTTAGAACTAGTCCAGGAGCTAATAGCTACCTGGTGCTAGCACCCCCAGAGGTATCGTTTCACTTGGAGGACATTGAGACCACGAGCATATATTACGTCGCCCAGTCCCCTTTAATGACGACGGTGAATCTTGGACCATCGAGGTTCGAACTCAGAACTCTACCGATCGGGCTACCACGGCCCAACCGGTTAAGAACCGCAGCGTTCTATCATCTATCGGTTCCCTCACGGGTTACCATTTTAAGCTGTTGATTGGTGGATTGGAGTACGTGATCATTAGTTATCACATAATTAACTAACCGGTAGCTCCCGGTCGAGCTCGTCGAACGTAAGCTTAAATAGCGTGTGCGGGGGGGGGGGGGATAGGGGTCAATCAATCAATCTGTCAACGACCAACTTAATTTTCAATTTCGTGTTCTTCACTGCATCTGGCAATGTTGAGCCGTTGTTGATTTTTTCGGTTTTGTTTTGTTTGGATTCGAGTTAGAAATCGAAATGCATGTTGTCAATAAACCAATAAACGAATTCGAATCATAATGATGGAATGTCGCGTTTTGCTTTTAATAAAGACTGACTTGGTGAACTCCTATATCACTTTTTTTTTCCACAAGTAAAAAAATCTAAAGGAATAATAGCGTACCCACAAGCCTTAGTAGTGGGCTTTGGGTAATTGTGATTGAAAACTTCCTATTCCTTATCGTTATCTGAAAAACATTGTTTGAAATCCTACCACAGAAAAATATTTGCTTAACCAACCACCAAGATCTAACAAGAGTGAATTGAACTCTTAAATTGACCTACGTCTTTACTTACTGATCAAAACTGGTAAGCTTTTACTTTGACGTTATCTTTCTTAAGCTTTCATTCTTTTCTTTGAGATCTTTTTGGCTCTTTGCATGCGTTTCGCACAGTGATTTTTAAATGAAATAGACTGTCTATTAGCGGGCTGAAAAGGGGGGGGGGGTAATCTGGTGAAAGTGAAAAAAAAAATCAAATTAATGAAGATTCAATTTTTTACTGCAAAAACAAACACTTAAATGATTATCACAACAAACATTTTGTAACATTGTAATCTACGTGAATTTGTTTAAATAGTTCTTTTCAGGGGAAGACCCAGAAAATTTTCTAAGGGGGGGGGTCAAGTTTCAAGGCCGGTACTATACCTCTAGTATTAGTTAAGCAGGGGTGCCCTTCCTCCAAAGTTGATTACGCACCCCCCCTTCTCCAAAAATGAGATCACAACCTTTTCAAATTATTCCCCCCTCCCTCTATAAACTTTCAGTGTCGCAGCCTGCACCATGGAGCAAATTCTCTCAAATTTATTGCCGTTAAGTTAAATTTTTTTTTCCGAAGGCTCGCTGGTAACGTTACCGTAAACTTTGAATATGTGAGACAGCTATAAAAAATAGCTTGGGAAAGTGTACACTCACGACATGTGGTTTGAGGTGGAAGAGTGCTCTGAAAAAAAAACCGTTAAGTTCATTAGAGATGATTGTTTTTTTTTTTTGAAAAAGGAATAAAAAAAACTCAAAATAGCAATAGCCCAGTAAACAAACCCAGTCAATCCTTTGGATCATGGCACAATGAGATAAAATAGTTTACAGAACCAAGCAAAAACATAGGGGCACATATGTGTACCAAATTTCGTTCAATTTCATGCGGTAGTTTTTGCTGTAGAGCGGCCACAAAAAACTAGTCACACACAGACGTAACACACGGACACACACACAGACAGACATTTTCCAAAAATGGTCGAAATGGACTCAGCACACCTCAAAACGTTCAAATCCGTCAAAATTCGAAATTCGAAAATATGCACGAATCCAGTACTTTCTTCTATATATTAGATATAGAAGAAAGTAAAAAGGTTAACATTGATTTCATGTACCATTTTTTCGGATCTAAAAAGTCGAATTTTAATAATAATCACAACAAAATTCTCGTCATGGGAGGGTCAACTGACACTTTGATCCTCCCCTGAATCCACCCTTGATTCTTCTCACTCCATTACGATACACTGAAAGTGGACTTTGTTGTGAGTCCCCCCCCCAGTCCCTTAATAAAGGTCGTTCGTTCTATATACAGTCATCCCTCGCTACTTCACGTTTCAGCTTTCGCGGCTTCACTATTTTGCGTTTTTTTTTCTTTCAAATTCAGTAACTAGCCTTTTGCATGCGCTCGTGTAAACTTTTTCCTACAAAAGAATAACAATGCATATCTTTTTAAGTAAAGTCTTTTCTTAGGCGTGTAGTTGTACTAGTTGAGGGAGTGAAGGTATAAAATCACCGAAGAAAGTGAAGGGAATCGCTGTCTCATTTTAACCGTTGAACACTAACTGGAAAGTATAAACCACTGTATTATTACTAGGGGATGTAAATACAGCTCTAAATGGTGTTCAACAATGTGCTAGCTTTGTAAGTTGTATACGGTGTACAGTCGACTCCCGCTACAACCGGATCCGACTTACGCGAAATGGCTATAACGCTATTTTTCCACCAGTAAAGAATTTTAGGCTTAACGCGAATTCCTCACCCGCAACGTGAAATTTTTCGGAGGGGAATCGTGGTGTGAAAGTATTATCTTTGTAATTGGCGACAATATTTTTTTCATGAAAAAAGACCATCATCCCTTTCGCATCATTGAACAGTGAAATAACTTTGGCTCTCCTCTGATATGCCCCCCTCTTGGCGAGATTTTAATTTTTCGCTCGATACGAAAATCGCCAATAAGGCGATAACTTGGCAACCCTGGTTTTGCAACTTGAACGCTGGAAAGTAGTTTCTCTAAGTCTGTTTTTGCACGTGTATGTGTTTTAGGAGGTAGGTGCTCATATGTTTCGCTCTTAGGGAGATTTTAAGTTGAATACTCTAAAATAAAGTTTCAATTCAAACTTTATTTTAGAGTATTCTTTTTCTTGTTGTTTTTTAATGTTAATTTAGTTGAATTTTCTATTTTAATTATGAGTTCGGTTTGTGATGTTGTCCAAATGTATCAATTGAAATTTTTGAATGAATCTTCTTTTTCGTCAGGTCGTCCAACGTTTGGACGTACCGGAGTCCTAAATAGATTTTTTATATTTAAACTAATTGAAAATAAAGAGGTTAGGTAAGTGAACATATTTTGAATTATTGTGTTTTTAGTGTGTTTCTGGTAGTTTGTATTTTGGTCTGGTTGGCATTTTTGTAGCACAAAAATGGTGTTAATTTCACATAAAATCTGTGATTTTATTGTATACTGAACGGAGGAGATCTGTGACTTATATCCGACTGTGATGTATATTAAAAGTCGGAGGGATAACTGGCGAGCCCGAGGTCTCATAGTACTTTCGTAATGAGACCGAGGCAGGGGTCTCATTACGAAAGTACTATGAGACCGAGGGCTCGTATCCCGGAGAAACAACGGAAAAAAATTAATGCATTCATTTCATTAAATAATTAATGACATAATTTGAATTTTTCCTGTTGGCGCTAAAAAAGCATCGCTAAGAACGATGTATGACATATGACGTCATACATAGTTTTCTTGGCGACGCTTTTTTGGCGCCAACAGGAAAAAGTCGCCAAGAGGGGGGTATATCAGATTTGTTCCATAACTTTAAAAATAGATTAGTTTAACGGTTTGATTACGCAGCATAAATCATTATCATCTTCATTTTTCAAGTTACAAATATCATTAGTACTGGATCTACTGTACAGTACAACTATAGTGCATTAGCTTTTCTTACTGTACACTGTACACACCATATTATTGGTTAATTGTCTTTCTTTCCCATTGATCATTGATTTTGTACGTTGTAGCAGTATTTAACGTTGAATAAAACGTTTTTTGAAATATAAGTAAATATTCACTTCTTTATGTAAGAAACGGTAAAGTTTAGTTACGAAATGGTTTTTAACAGTTGAGGGGGTGTTTACAAGTGTCTAAAATAATTGGATACGTTTATAAAAGTTTTTACACAAACCCTTTTCCACAACGCGAAATTTCGACTTACGCGAAGGACCTTGGAACGCATCCCTCGCCTAAGTCGGGACTCGACTGTATACTTAATACCTATAATGAGGATAAATGTAAAGAGAAAGAACGGGGGCTCAGACGGTCACTAACTGGCAAGTATTTCATCATCAGACAAGGTCAGCTATTTTCATAGATTAGTAGATAGATTGTAAGAACTTCATGTGTGTGTGTAGTTTATTTCTCAATGATGAACAATGTGATATATATTTCGTCTAATTTTGTGCGATATATTAAGTAATACAAATGCAATGGCGGCAAAGGATGCTGTTTCATGTCTAGGGGGCTCTAACTATGTTAGAAACTTATTTAAGTTGTCGCAAAGTAAGTTTCATGCTCTCTAATTTGGGAAATATTCCGTTTATAAATACAGAATCCTACTTCTCGGAAATTCAGTTCTTGCGGTAAAGTCTGGAATGAATTTACCGCGATAAACGAGGGTTTACTATATTTCATTTAAATTTGTTATGAATTTTAATGGAGTTCATTCAGTATTAGCTGTTGTACTCATTTTTCTTCTGTTAGCTGCTTTTGCACAGTTATATGACTCGGAAATAAAAAATAGGCATTAGTCGGTGAACAGTCATAAGGCATTTTCTTTTTTTCCGACCGACGTTTAATATTTAATGAGGCACTTACAATATGAATTAAAATTGTTACATAACGAATAATTTTATGAATAAAAAATTTAATATTATATTACTTTGTTACATCAATGATGCATAAATAGATCATAAAAATATAGTACATAACTTTGTGTTGTTTTTAATAATAAATGAACAATATTACAATGATTAATATATTTTTTGTTTTGCAAATACAGTAATTGAAAAAATAAGTATCAAAAATCCCAAATATCATGATATTTTAATAAATATTGGATATAGTCGTGATAAAGAGTTTTTTTTAGAGGTATAGCACTTTAGGTTCAAATAAAACACCGTTAAATGATGTAAATCACCATGAGTTTGGCTTTATTCTAGAGATGTACCGAGTACTCGGTAACTACTCGTACTCGGTACTCGGCCAAATTCTGATCAGATACTCGGCCAATACCGAGTAGTTGCAAAAAGTTGAATATTATCCAAGGCAGATACTAAAATTTATAGAAAAAAGAGCAAGCATTATATTCTGCAACCATTTACAATTAAAATTTATAAGTCAAATTTTAAATTTTGAGAATAATGAAGTTTGTAATGCTTTGATGGAATAAATCTTTATTTTAATGTCCCCAAAGTTGATAAAACTTATTTATGTAAAATTATGCAAAAAAATAAATAAAAAATATGGAATTTTTATATTAAAAATGGATTTTTATTACAAACAAAAAATTTTTAAAAAATTATGAAAATACCTTTGCTTAAAAAATAAAACGAAATAAAACAACATTAAAAGCACAGTGCAGGAACACTGCAGACACGTGTTTTGGCATTACAAGGAATTCTTTTTTCAATGCACAACATGGGAGCTCGTGGATTTAATGGCATCCAACAAAAGTCAGATTTTTTTTGTCGAATGTCTTTACATTCTTTAGCTCACATGTTATGCACTGAAAAAGACGTTCCTTGAAACAGGAGGGGGGGGGGAGCAGAAACACATGTCTGCAGTGTTCCTGCACATATGTTGTATTAAAATTTTTTATGTTTGGCAGACTAAAACTATAATTGATTGGTATATAAATTTGTTTTAATTCCAACTTGATTAATCATGCCTTTTATTTATTTATTTTTAATTTTAAAAATAATTTTTTGTAAAATTTTTGACACAAACAAAATTGCTCATATAATGCGTAAATTGAATTTCAGCAGGAATTTAGTTTTAAAAACTATTATATGGACAAGGAGGTCTATACTACTATTCCAATAAGTTCAAAATTCATCACATGTGTGTCGGTGGTTCTTCATAAAACATTATTGGTACTTGGTAACTCGGCCAAGTAGTGAAAGGCCGAGTACTCGGTACTCGGCTACTCGGCCAAAGTGCTACTCGGTACGTCTCTTTATTCGAAAGATGATTCTTTGCCAATTTTATTTAAATGTGATTTCTTGTATATGGCAAATTCGACTGGCTCGGAGAACGTCTAATCGGGAAGTCCAATTTTCTATCACTTTTTGCAGCAATGGGGGCCGTATGCGAGTGATATGTGGCGAAAGTTCTTGTCCGAGGCGTCGATCGTTTGTGGCTTATCGGCTTAGACCTGAGACTTCACACAGCCCCACAAAAAATAGTCCAGCGTAGTTAAATCGCATGATCTCGCAGGCCAATTCACGGGTCCATTAAGCGAAATTATTCGTTCACCCAAAGTTTCTTTCAATAAATCAATTGTGACACGCACTGTGTGACATGTTGCATTGTCCTGTTGTCGAAATGGCAAACCAAACGAAACACAAAACAAGTGACAACTATCAAAATGGCCCACAGATCAAACAGTGTTCCCGACTTAAAGTTCTATACCTCTAAACGAGCTGATCTGTGCATCACATGAATTCCTTTTACTCCAATTTAATGTCATTTTCCCATGGTTGGCAATTTTAATGTGATTCAATTGTTTACTCTCTAAATATCACCAACGGTGGTCAAATTGAAACCAAATTTAGAATTAAAAAAAAAAAAAAACCACCAAAGTTGTCGCCAAATTGGCGACAAAATCTGGCGACCAAAATGCCGGCAAAATATTGCCAAGTGTCCGACAAATTATAACACCACTTGAGTTGACATCGAAATTAACAGTGATTTCCCCCAAAAAGAGGCAAAAGACCCCCTTAGGAATATCCGAATGCAACCAAAAGGAAAGGTGCACAACTAGGCCCCACTAGGAGTCTACATACCAAATTTCAACTTTCTAGGACATACCAGTTTTGATTTATGCGAGATGCATACACACATACGCACATACATACGTATATACGACCGTCACGAGAAAATTCGTTGTAATTAACTATAGGGTCGTCAAAATTTATATTTCGAGTGTCTGTAGCTTCCTAGTCATATATCTACGTGTGGTCAGGTCGAAAAAAGAAACTCAACATTCATTCGGGGGTGATAAAAATAGAAATTAAGGCCGATTTTTGAGTGAATTTTTTTTCACGAATACAATACTTCCTTTTTTTTGTAAAAGGAAGTAAAAAAACACCTTATATGTATCATGATACATATCGACTGATATATATATATATATATATCAGGGAAACTTGAGTAGCCCCCCCCCCCTGTATAGCTTCTCTGAAACCAAGTCGATTCCATTGAGTGGTATTCACTCAAAAGTTATTGGGGGGGGGGGGACAGACAGACTGACTGACTTTTTTTCCCATCTCAATACCCTACTTTCCAATTTTTGATTTTTCAATATTTATTCAATTGTTTTATTTATTTTTGACTTTTTTTTTTTTTTTGCATTTCGTGATATTTTTAAGATGCGTTAAGCCTTTTTTCATGATTTTATTTTCTTTCTCCGACTTTTACTTGAAAAGTAGGCTACAAAAGATCACGTCTCACAATTACATCATAACAATATTTTTAAGTGTCAAATGTTAAAAGCTCTGAGCTGTCTCGGTATGACATCAAAATGTTTAATAAAAAACCACTCTTAGAAAAGAAAAAAGATCTCCCAAATGCGCAAATTTCTCCCGAATCTAGTTAGAGCAATCAGACATATTTTGTGTTTCTGCATCACACTGGAGCAATTTTTCCCCACAAATGTTACGATAATTTCTAATTTTAATGGAAAATCAGTCATTTTGCCCTCATCAATGATGTCATACATTTTTTTTTTCAGAGGAACCTACCTGCTGGAAAGCCAAATTACAGGGATTCCCCTAGTTCTATAGCCATTGAAATTGAAACAGAATATAGCATTTGAGACCACCATTTAAAAGTAATATTTTTGTGATAATTGTAACTTGTCGGTTGCACAAAAGGAAGATTGCCATAAACATGCTGTAAAAAAAAAAAAAAAAAAAAAAAAATATTGGTGTGTGAATATTGCAAAAAAAAAAAAAAAGCGTTAAGTTACTCTTCAAATTTGAAAATACATTTGACGATACATACGGAAGAAAAACCAAATTCTCTTGATTATTGTCAGAAGAATACTTCGCATAAACCGAATATGACAACACATTTGAGAGTAAATACAAAAGAGAAACCAAATACTTGTGAGCTTTGTGAAAAAACGTTTCATGACTTATACGCTTTGAAAACACATGTGAGGGTTCACACAAAGGAAAAACCATATACTTGTGATTATTGTCAGAAGACTTTTTCCCAGAGTGATAATTTGAGAGTACATTTAAGGGTGCATACAAAAGAAAAACCATATTCTTGTAAGTTTTGTAAAAAAACATTTTCTGTTAATAAGACTTTGAAAATACATTTGAGGGTGCACACAAATGAAAAACCATATGCTTGTAATTATTGTCAAAAGACTTTTTCGCATAATTCAACTTTTAAAGGTCATTTGAGGGTGCACACTAATGAAAAACCGTACATTTGTGATTATTGTCAGAAGACTTTTTCGCATAATTCAAGTTTGAAAACACATTTGAGGGTGCACACTAAAGAAAAACCATATACTTGTGATTATTGTCAGAAGTCTTTTTCGCTGAATTCAAAGTTGACAACACATTTGAGGACACATACTAAGGAAAAACCGTATTCTTGTGAGGTTTGTAAAAAGACATTTTCTGACTGTTCAGCTTTGAAAATACATTTGAGGGTACACACGAAGGAAAAACCATATTCTTGTGATTATTGTCAGAAGTCATTCTCGCAGAGTTCAAACTTGAACAAACATTTCAGGGTACATACTAAAGAAAAAACCATATTGTTGTGATTATTGTCAGAAGTCATTTTCGCAGAGTTCAAACTTGAACAAATATTTGAGGGTACATACTAAAGAAAAAACCATATTGCTGTGATTTTTGTGAAAAGGCATTTTCTCAGAATTCGAAGATATACATACAGGGTCCATTATGAAAGTAATGAGCATTTACTTGCAAAATATATTTATTGATCGTAATTTGTACAAATATTCAATATTCTTCAAAATACATTCCTCCTGCATCAATACACTTGCGGAGACGTGTTTGCTACGCCTGAAAGCACCCTGAAACTCTTCCAAGAATGCCTCTCAGGAACGTTGTAACATGGTGTTGGATGTTTCCCAAGGTTCCCCAATGTTTTCCTTTCTTCTCTCTCTCTCTCTCGAGTCGCGGAAACAAAAAGAAGTCACATGAAGCTAAGTAGGGACTGTAAGGTGGTGAGGGATCACCGGGGACATCCATAACGGGGTTCGTCGGCGACCTCCTCCTGGCTCTCTTTGAATGCCTTGTGCCACTTCCCAGACTGTGATCTTGAAATGCAATCGTCCTTGAAGGTTTCTTGCAGCATCTGGAATGTTTCGGTTGCATTTTTTCCAAACTTCACGCAAAACTTTATGGCGTATTATTGTTCAAGCGAACGCTCCATTGCGTTATGTTACAAAAGTTGAAAACATACTTCAAGCGGAGGAACTTATCTCCGCTCACACTGCTCGAAAGCAACTGACGACTGAATGCATTGAAAGGGCATATCCCGCACCACATTTCCCAGCCGGTTTTACCGTGCTGCCATCTATCGTCGCGTCATAATAACATTATGCTCATTACTTTCATAATGGACCCTTTACGTTATTCTTGTCATTTTTGTCAAAAAACCTTTTTGTGCCATTCAGCTTTGAGTAGACATTTGAGGATACACAGTAAAGAAAAACCATTGTCTTATGCTCAGTGTTGGATTTACGTATAAGCTAAACAAGCTATAGCTGATGTTTGTTCAGGGACCTCATTCTTCCCCTCTGCTTCAGTTTATTCACGAAGGCTAAGCGTGGAATGATAACGTATGACCCGTAATAGACATTGAGAAGAAACTTGTAATATGTATACTAATTATAACTTTTTTTTTACATTGTATTTCATTGTACATTATGAAGAAATCCATGAAACAAATTACTTCAAAATAATTTTTGTGTGTTAAAAACTTTGCATTGTCAAATTTTTGAATAAATTTTACTTTTTTAGAGAATAAATTTTGAAATTTGAATAATTCAGATTGTTTCTTATTAGTGTGTATGAAACAGTTTCAGACTTAATTCTTAAATATTGATTAATTGTTTTATTTTATTTTATTGATTAATTTTTTTGATGAAATTATACATGCATACATCAATTCAAATACCTCCAAAGAGGGGACACTAGAGTGAAAAAAAAAAAAAAAATCTGACAAACTCTAAGTAACAGTACGGAAAAGTTGCCTTTTGTGGAGATGTTTTGTCATGCAAAAGGATTTCAACACCAAAAAATATCTTAAAGGTCCACTCGCGCCTTCTCAGAAATTCCAAAAGTGGGTTAAATTATGTTTTTTTAATTTTTTTTTTAATTAAAAAAAAATCACATTGGGTCCAATTCGGCCAATCCTGGAACATTTTTATACGTCAGTAAAGCAGGTGGCCTGACTATACTAGTTTATGGACCAAAAAGTCAGCGATGACTGACTCAAGATGTCATGTCTCGCCACTGTTTATAACATACAATAGAAATGCAGTCGGACCTCGATATAAGGTCACCCCTCGGGACTTCACGAAACTGACCTTATAAGCGGAATGGCCTTATAACCGATTCAAATATATTTTATAACATGTGTGCAAGGAATAAACATATATGTAAGGGATAAACATTCATGCATTAATTCTTTTTAAATTTTAAAACATTCAAAAAGATCAGTAATTAGGTTAAAATAGTTTAATAGATTTGAATCAATTAAAACCTTTGGAGTCAATAACAAACTTAAGAAACTTTAAAATGATTTTTTATTACTTTCATGTAAAGTAAAGCTGCTTACAAATATGCCCGAGCAGAGAATTGATGTGCAACTTTCCTAACTTAAAATTATCATTAATACTGGACTAATAGGTTTGTTCTTTAACTTAAGCACAATGGTTTTTAATTGTTTTCTTCGGCTTCTCATGACTGGTAAAAAAAATGCTATATGTACACTCTGAGTGTCTTCGTTATTGCTTTATATTTTAGTGTCACTGTCGTAATATTCACTTTCTACTGTATTCAGTGCACTACATTCTACGTTAATAGAAGGAATATGACTTTTCACTTTTTAAGGATCGTATATCGCCAGAAGTGACCTTATAAGCGATAAATGTATTAAGACTTGAACATATATCCGATTAGACATAACATAGAATTCCTATTCAATGAGCCGGGACTTTAGACAAGTGACCTTATATCCGGGGTGACCTTATAAGCGATTAATGTATTAAGACTTGAACATATATCCGATTAGACATAACATATAATTCCTATTCAATGAGCCGGGACTTTAGACAAATGACCTTATATCCGGGGTGACTTTATAAGCGATTAATGTATTAAGACTTGAACATATATCCGATTAGACATAACATAGAATACCTATTCAATGAGCTGGGACTTCAGTAAAGTGACCTTATATCCGGGGTGACCTTATAAGCGAGTGACCTTATATCGGGGTCTGACTGTGAAATACCGTTGCAACGAACTTCAAGCTACCAATAATTTTGTTGGTTGTACAGGAATTTTCTTGTAATGGAAATTAAATCAGGTCAAAAAAAATATTTAACTGTATTGAAATTCGCTGTAACGGGACAAAAACTGGAATTGTACTGATTTACTAATTCCAGTTTTAGTGAGAAAGTAGCAAGTTCAGCGTGCAAGGAACTAAAATTATCTTACAGTTTGCACTGTAAAGGTAAGTGTTTCCTCGTGTGGGATATTGTACATTTAAGGAAGAAGAAGAAAAAAAGAAAAATAATTTGAATTTTGACCTTTTGAATTCAAAGTAAGTTTTTTGGAATCACGAGTGTGTGTGTGTGTATTTAGGCATGTGTTTATGTGTGTCTGGGGGTCTGTGTGCAGGTATGAGTGTGTGGGTAGTTGTGTGTGTATGTGTTTGTGTGTGTGTGCGTGTGTTTGTGTAGTTGTGCATGTATGCGCGTGTGTATAGGATATGGACGCAACCTGGAGACGGTTTTCGCTAGAGGAGCAGCATCGTGAGGAGCCGGCCGGCGGTGGTGCTGGAGAGGGTGCTGGTAGGAAAATAAAATCATAAGAACGCCAAAAACTGTCAAGTGAAAACAATAAGCAATCGTGATTGCTGAAAAAAAAACTAATAAACAAAACATAGCAATATAAATTATAAACTTCGGAATACATTAGTTTGCGCTGGAAATACAGTGGAGTCCCGTTACTACGATTACCAATACAGTAGAATGAATACCTTTATAACGCCAACCTATGTAAAGCAATTCTCTATAAACCGCACAACTTTTCTGAAGTAAACAACAGGTTTTGACGTTTGAAAAACCCATCCCTTTTGCTTTGCAAACATAAAAATTGTTTGGCAAATTAAATTTTGAAACAGTTTTTCATCTTTCCCTCTAATTCAAAGCTTTCTTTCTTTCTTTGTTACACACAGATTGAGGTTTCTGCTATTCCTCTAAGGAAGCTTATACCTCTATTACCTACCTACTGAATCGGTAATTTACTGAATATACCTTGCCTCACGTTCAATCTTCGAGTTGAACCGAACCATTGCTTCGGTCACTCGTCTGGTCTGCTAATCCTGTATTAGTTACCAGTTTGTTTCTCACTCTTGGCTTCCTTAAGAGGTTTTCCATCTCCAGCTCAGTCACTTTCTTTTGCCGGGCTGATGAGTGCTAATAAGCACGAAACTGCAGTCCTCGGCTGGAAATGACTGAACTGGCGGTGTATTCCATGTAAATTAATAGGTAGTCAGTTTTTTTAAAAAATGCAAGGATAGTCAGTGAAAATTAAAGAAATAAAAAAAAAAAAAAAACCGAGTCGGAGTCGGCATGTTTTCGAACGACTCCGACGCCTTAACCCCAAAATCAATCCGACTCCGACTCCACAGCCCTGATTATAACGGTCTTCTACTGTACAAAGAAATTTCCATTTCAACGAATTACAGTATTTCAATTCCACTACAATTAAATTCCGTATACAGTAGAACCTCTCAATAAGGGACACTAAGGGGACCAGGCATTTTGTCCCTTAAGGGTGCTCTTCACTGAGAGTCTGAAAGATTCGGATCTAATGTTAACCTACGGAGAAAGTTGGAGCTTGTTTTACAAATTCCTGTGAAGTTTTCGGATCCGGTTTTTTTTCTGAGTATTTTTCAAGACCATGTCTGTTTCTTTTAGTTTTTACTTTTTTGATGTGTCCATTCTCCGATTTTTTAAAATTCGAGAAAAAATGAATTTCTTCGAAAACGAGGTACTGTTGGACATTTCGCTCTGTAAAACATCTGCAACTCGTGCTATCGAAATTTTAAGAACGCCCTGACACGCAAAATATTTCCAGCTCTCTTTTGAGATCTTGTTTGAAATAATGCGACCATTTTTTAAACAAATATCATGTTCTAACTATTGAAAAAAATTTCAAAATACGTTCACTTTTTGCATTCGCCCCGCCCTTTATTAGAAACCTCCCCTTTTTGAGGGGTAAGCACAGACTTAAGGGGTAAGTGCTAATGGGGTGTAAGATTTATTACCCTCTCATTAGTTCCCCTCAATGACCTCCGCTGGACGTCCTTTCTTCTTTCCTCTTTTCCTATAAGGCTTTCGTGAAGAATCAAGTGCTTTTGAAAGTGAATCCATGTAGATGCGTGCTATTAGCTGTTAAATTCGCAACATCTGCTTTTTTTCAAATTTGTGGTTTGAAAAGAAATAGATTTGAAAGGAATATTTCTGAGTCAAATTGTTTATTTACAATATAATGAACATTGTTACAATGCTGTCGAATGCGAAAAGTTGACATTTTTCCCTTCCAGTAGAAAAATATTTTTATATATAGATTAAATCGTATTCCAGATACTGGGTATTTTGCATCGTTTTACATGTGTTTTATGTTACTACAAATGGTACACACATAAAGTGCTTTCCACAGCTCAACAAACATTTTTGAAAATTATTTGTGTCTTTAAGAGCCAGACTCGTCAAATTTCTTTAGAAGGTTTGGGAGGTGGAAAATTCAATTGCGGAAAACATTCCGTACACCAACATACTCATTAAACACATAGAAAATCATGAAAAATATATTAGCAATTTAATATAATTCAGTTAATGTAAAAAACACACCGTGGTAGAATTACTAAGCATTGTATGTATTAGTTTTAATGACGTTTTCAGCCTTATGTTGCCGACAAAGCTAACTAAAATGTGAACAATATAGAATGGGGGTTACAAGTTTTCACTGTTTTCTATTTTCATTCTCAGAAGCTAGATCAGCATTTTAATACAATGTAGAAAAAATTAATTACAGGCATAAAGGTTTTCAGGTCACATAAGCACCCCCCCCCCCCCCCTTAAAAAAACATCATTAAAGATCGTCTTAAATTTCGTTTTTATGGCTTTAATTTCAAAAAATTTCGGGAAGGGAGTTTGTGAAAAGTCCTTCTTTGACCATAAAAAAAAAAAAAAAACGTCGTCTAAAATTGCATTTTTGGATTTCAAAAACCTGCATGTCCCCAACGTTATTAAAGATGGCCTACAATCATGTTTATAACACTTTAAAAATTTTGCCTCCCCCCCCCCCCCCAACATCACACTAAGACTGCGTTTTTAGACTATTTCGAAAAATTCCGGGGAAAGCTTCCGAACTCCCCGTTTCCTAACAGAATTGAAGAACCTGAAATTGTGTTTTTGGCGTTTCAAGTTCAAAAATTTGCTGGTGGAAGATCACAGGACCTCTTACTTACTTCCAAATACTACCAGAGATCGTCTAAAAGTGCATTTTGAAAATTTTTATTTTCGAGAAAATTAAAAGGCATAGCCCTCAAACAGAGTGCTTGGGAAAATAGGGAGTATTTCTGAGTAAATAGTATGCTTACGATAAAGATCATGTTAATTAAATATAGAAATGGTTCCCTCTCCTAAACAAGAAGCTAAATCCTTTCTCTCGCTGTATTTACATATTACTAGGAGTCAATAGAATGGAAAATGTGGGATCTCAAAAAAGATTTTTGTTCTATACGAATGAAAATTACTTGATAATCATTGGATTAGAACATTCATTTTATTCTGTGACTGAAGACAGGATACGATAATTTTTCGGCACAGAAGTGCGTAACACAGAACTTAAAAGAAAAAGTTTGTCTTGTTTGTTTTTTTTTTAATTGTGAACCCTTACTTGTACCTATAATTGCTTTCCTAAATGTAAGCTGTTCATTTTCATTTTTGTTTCAACTTTATGTATTTCCTGCAAATCTGTTTCTTGCCCTTTTTTTATTTTTTATTATTGATTCATTAAATGCAAGATGCATGAAAACGAGGCAGAGCGATAAAAACTTTAAAATCTGGCAGAGCGAGGCGTTGAGATTTTTTTTCATCTAAGTATTTCGAGATTTTTTTTTTTTTCAGGCAGATATACATGTAGGTAATATTTTCGTGCCTCCTGAGAAAAAGTACAACCCTTAATATTTATTATGACAACTAACGAGGATCAGACACTCACAAGACTTATTAGAAAATTTTAATAAAAGCTCAATGTGTTGAAGTAGAAGCACTATATACACTATATGACCAAAAGCATTGGGACACTTTCAAAAATTCACATGTTTAGGGATTTCTCGAGAAATAATAGTCCAATTGCTCTATAATTTGTTTCGCATAAAATGTATACTCTAGTTGTCATTTTCCAATAAAAATTAAGTCTGCTATTCATTTAGGGGACCGACAACAAATTGAGTAAAAAAGTTTTTTGATAATTTTTCATTGCAAATTGCTGGGAATAAGCTATAATTTTCAGAAATGAGTTAAAAATCTATCAAAAACTTATTTTTATATTTTTGTGAAAGTATCTCTTATACCCATGGAAATATAAGCATTTCTTTCAAAAATGCAAAATTTTTTTGAAGGTTTTCGCCTTATATTACGCAGAGTATTTCGTCAAACGTTACTAAACTTTTAAAATATTTGACAGCATTTTAGAGAAACATAATAATAAAATTTGAAGTTAAAATATTGAAAATTTGTTGAAATATGAACAGTTAAAGCTATTAATTTTTCACTGCGCAGACACGAAAGATAGCAATTTATAACGTTCATAATTCAAAGCTCAGATACATCCTACAATCCATGAAAAAAATTCCACCGCAATTTCTTTAAATTTTAAAAAGTTATCAGCAATCTAATGAGCCGAATTTCTATAATTCTAGGATAGGCGACGAATGGTAAGGAATTGTTAGCAAACTGGCAACACTTTCCTGCCATCGCTATAGAGTGATTCATGATAAGAACAGATTATTTGTTGCTGGTCCCCTAAATGAATAGCAGACTTAATTGTTATTGGATTTGACGTCTGGAGTATACTTTTCATGAGAAAAAAATTACAGAGCAGAGAGCAATTGGTCTTTTATTTTTTGAGAAATCCGTAAAATTGTGAATTTTTGAAAGTGTCCCAATACTTTTGGTCATATAGTGCATGTAATACCTCATGTATTTTGCCGAATTTAGTAACTGGGAATCTGAGACTCTAAAAGTGCTAGGTTTAGTTTTATTGCAAAATTTCAACGCAAGATAGTTTACAAACATTGAGAGTGGGGGAAAAAGTGATTTTTGCCTTTGAGCTTGGAGCAGGGTGAGCACCCTTGCATACAAAGATCAGAGAAAAATCTTTAATTTTTCAAATTCAGGAAATCCTTATCCGTAGCCGTCCGCGACTTTGCCGTTGTTATGCTCAATTTGAAAGAACTTTCACCATAACAACCCCTTGAGAAATGCTATCGTAGCCTTCTCATCTGCATATAGTACTTAGATAAATAAATAAATATTTTTTCAAAAAGAAAAGGATTCAAAGATAAAGATTAGGGGAATTTTCTGATCACCAGTGGTGAGAAAAGGTATTTATAGTAGCCACATTTTTTTCTAGTCGCCACTACATTTGTAAAACAGGTAACTAACCAACAAAGTAGTATTTAATTTAGCACTAAAATATAAATATTATCAGTTCAAATAAAGGTTAATGTAACTAATTAGTGGCATTAATGTTTATTGTACAATCAAGTATTAACTATGCAAAGAGGATCTAGTTTCATTTTTAAGAATGTTTTCTGCTAACTCGGATGGGGTTGGGGAGAGTGGCAAACAGGCAGAGGAAGTGAAAGAATTTCGCCAACCGATAACTAGTTAGTCCCCACTTTTATTCGGCACTCGATTTTTCAAATTTATTAAGTAGGATCATCCATTTTTAAAGAATATTTTTTGGTTAGAATTTGGAGTTCATTTCGTTAAAATTCAGTGTGGTCATGCAGGCTATCTTTTTTTTCCTTCCTTTTTTGATATTATCAATTTTCAATAACGAACATTTTTCTAAAAATAAAACGAATTTATAAATTTATTGCAAATATTCATTCATTCGTTAATTTTTCCTAGATGAGATCAGGAACCGTATTAATGGGGGAAAAAATCTTCGTTTCAAAAATTAATTTTAGTGCGAATGCAAATAAATTAATATCACAAGCGGGATTGCAAAATGCCGCGCCTTTTACACTGAGTTATTTTTCTTTTACCTATGTAGTCAAGACTCAAGAGGGAAAGAACTAGAATTTCCTTGGAAGGGTCTGTAAAAAGCTGCGGTTTCATTTCGCCGTCAGCTATTACCTCCTTCGACTACTCTGCACAGCAGGGGAGCGTCCGGTCTGTCCCCTTGCAAAATGTGACAGGTCACATGATCCACACTTTCATCGGCCACCGCTCGTTCTATTGGTTGTTGAAGTGTCAATCACTTCACTGATGTACACTGCTTTCGTTTAAAGAAAAGGCCCATTTTCAAGCGAGATGGTTTTTCTTTCCCACTGAAGAGCAGCCTTAAACAAAGGTGTCCCTTATTTGGAGGTGGATGAATTGGTGCATGCCGTGTACTTGGTTGTATGATATCACAATAAACATTAACTATTAACCCTTATGATGAAATACTGAAAATGTTTCAAATATGCTAAATAAAATTCACAATCATTCAAATTTCTAAGTTTATATTATTTTATTAATAAAAATTTAATCACAAATTTTGTAATTACAAAGTTTTGTAGCATACAGAAATAATTTTGAAGTAATTCATTACATATATTTTCTTTATGTCATGTAATTTACAATGTAATACTATGTGAATTACGATTAACTCTCAAATTTTAAGTTTTATATACAAAGCTAATTAGTTGCTGTGCACTCTGCATCAGCTTTGAATCTACTTGAATAAGTTGTTGAGAGGACAAATCATGCATGTCAAATTCAACAAGTTTTTATACAATACATTACTGGTTTCCTTCACATATGTGTGTGACAAACTTACCTCAAATAATTTTTAGAGAAATGGTGGCACTTTAATTCAAGTAAATTCACTATTTCTTATGCGCTTATACATTATTTTTAGCATTTTTTGGACTTTGTGACTGTCTCTTAAAGAGAGTGTCCCTTAATTAGAGGTTAATACATAGAAGTCCCTATTCAAAGGGACTGCGACCAGAAAAAAATGTCCCTTAAATAGAGGTGTCCCGTATTCGGAGGTGTCCCTTAATGGAGGTTCTACTGTACAACGAATAAAATTTGCGGTTCCTTGAAGTTCGTTGTAACGAGATTTCATTGTGTAAAAATGTTTTCCCCCCAAATGGAGGAAAAAAAAAACTTTTTTCCCCAAAATTCCCCCCCCTTCAATTATTTTCCTATCTCTAATCTGAACTTCTCAAAAGTGGACTTTGTAGGAAGATTTAGCGATCCATACACACAGGGTGTCCAGCAAAGGACTCCCTGATTTCAAAATTAGATTTCTCGGAAACAAAGGACGATATTGAAATAAAATAAACGGTATGTTTATTGTGAAACCCACGAAAATCATATACAGGAACAGGGAAATTAGTTTTAAAAATTGCCAACAGGTGGCGCTGCACAATGTAATCGCAGTAGAAGTCTCCATAAATAGTGCTGTGAAGGGGTTTGTTGTTTCAGCAGCAGTTTAGTCCCTCAGATATGCTTTCATATACGCGACAAATTATCGTCCAACTTCTTCGCAGCACTACTTATGGAGAATTTTATTGCAATTACAGCGTACAGCGCCACCTGTTGGAACTTTTTAAAACTAATTTACAAGTTCCTGTATATGATTTTTATGGGTTTCACAATAAACATACCGTTTATTTTATTCCAATATCATCCTTTGTTTTCGAGATCTTTAATTTTGAAACCAGGGAGTCCTTTATTGGACGCCCTCTATTTGTGCGTCTATTCTTAAATAAAGAAAGTGTCATTTTATACACATAGCCCATTTCCGCTTTCAAAATGTATACGCATGACTTCAATATGTTTTTTTTCCTGTAATGAAAGTTGTTTTTTTTTCCCCTCCATAATTTAACATCTTTTTTTTTCATTGCTTTCAGCCACAGTAATAGTACTCTTCATCAAAAAAAAAAAAAAAAAAAAAAATTCCATGAAAGTCCAGGACTTCGCAAATCTGAGCTTATGGTAAGATGAAAGATTGACAATGGACATTACAATCCTCTAATGTATAAACACGCGTGATTTTACGAAATTGAATTTATGGAAATTGAATTTATCGTATTCCACAAAAGTTCGTTAAATCAAGCGTCAGCTGTTTTTTTTTTTTTTTTTTTTTTTGAGCAATCACGATTGCTATTGCTTTTATTTGACTGTTTTGGTGTGCTATCATTTTATTTTTCCGCCAGCACCCTCTGCCAGCATCACCGTCGACCGGCTCCTCACGATGCTGCTCCTCTAGCGAAAACCGTCTCCAGGTTGCGTTCATATCCTGCACAGACGCGCATACATACACACAAACGCATACACACACATGCACAAACACATACATAAACACATACACATACACGCATACATACAGACACCTACACATACACACACGCATAGATACAGACACCTACACATACACACACACCAACATATACACACACGCATACATAGAGACACCTACACACACAAACACACATACCCCCCACACACAAGCACACACGCCTACATACACACACACTCGTGATTGCGAAAAACATAATTTGAATTCAAGATGTCAAAATTCAAATTATTATTATTATTATTATTTTATTTATTTATTTTTTTTTTTGCTTTCAAAGTAGTATTTTATTCGTTTGCACGACTTCAATATTTCTTTTAGTCTTTTTTCAGCGGTAGCTAATTCTTTTCATTATTTTCAGCAGTAATCTGGATTATGTGACATCAGACTACAACTTGTATGACATCACTCTTAAACAATAAAAATCTTCCTCTTCATATGCAACCAAAGAAGTCTATCAAAATGAATCTAATTTAGATTATGTGACATCAGACTACAATTTGTATGATATCATTCTTAAACAATAAAAATTTTCCCCTTCATATGCAACCAAAATCTATCAAAATGAATCTAATCTGGATTATGTGACATCAGACTACAACTTGTATGATTATCAGTCTCAAACAATAAAAATCTTTCTCTTCATATGCAACCAAAGAAGTCCATCAAAATGAACCTTCCAAGGAATGTTACTCCAACGATGTTTACCTGAATATTAAGACTTAATTTGAAGAGCTCCGTCTCCTCAGCTAATAGTTAACCGAAACTTTTTTTTTTTTTTTCAATGTCACCAATGGTTGTCCATGGTCAATTTGCGCAGGAATAAAAAAAAATGTTTTATTCATTTGAATAAAAACTTTTTGCTGTTTTACAAGTACCTTAAAAAATGGTACAACCGAACTCAATACTTAATGTGGATCTGTATAAAATATTGAACTGAGTTTGGATTTCTTAACAGTGCCATGGGTTTAAAGTCGTCTTTAGTTCTCTTTTGTTTTAACAGTGTCTCACCTTAAGTTGCATGGAATATACAGTAAGATCTAAAAGAGACCTTCATCGACAACAAGATGATTGAAAGCAAATAAGCACTTGTTTTCTATGTGCTACACATGTTTATAGATACCTGGTTCTTGACGTCAATTTTCGAAATCACATTATTGAAGTATTCTGTACTAGTAATTTTTCACATTATAAATTGAAAACGCTTGACATCCGATAAAACGCCTTAGGATACATAAATAATTCACTTTGTTTAACATTTTTCCAAAACTGATTTTGATTTTTTTAAAAAGTTAAGTCACAAGCTACAGTTCTTCAAAGCCTTAAACTTTTTGAGTTAAAATTTCTTTCCCAACGAAGTTAAGAAATTGTATTTCGAAGACTCTTTGTGGTTTGTTATAGGAGGTTATTTCAAATGTTTGATCACTGATAGAAAATTCGAAACATTATCCTTGCAAAGATTTAACTAGCGAACTTTTGCACTCTAGCAATGGCGTGTCAAGCACAGAACCGTATTGGTGAGAAACAGCTTTCATGTGAACCCGACACAAAACGTTATTCTTCTCAAGATTGTTCAAAGACATTTTGTAATTGGAGGCATTTTCAATTGTTTGATCACTGACAGAAAATTCGAAACTTTATCCTTACGAAGATTTCACAAGCGAAATTTTGTTCTCTAGCAATGGCGTGTCAAGCACAAAACCGTGAAAAACAGCTTTCATGTGAACCTGACGCAAAACCTTATTCTTGTCAAGATTGTTCAAAGACATTTTGTAATTGGAGGCATTTTCAAATGTTTGGTCACTGACAGAAAATTCGAAACTTGATCCTTACGAAGATTTCACAAGTGAAATTTTGTACTCTAGCAATGGCGTGTCAAGCACAGAACCGTGAAAAACAGCTTTCATGTGAACCTGACGAAAAACGTTACTTTTGTCAAGATTGTTCAAAGACATTTTCTTTCCTTTCACAATTTAAGAAGCATTTGCGGGTTCACACTGGCGAAAAACCATATTCATGCGATCACTGCTCTAAAGCATTCACTCAATCTTCAAATTTAATAAAACATATGAGAGTACATACTGGTGAAAAACCCTTTGCATGTGAATATTGCCCAAAGGCGTTTTCTTTGAGTTCACACTTAGAGACACATGTGCGGATCCATACCGGCGAAAAGCCATATTCATGCGAATGTTGCTCGAAGACATTTTCTCGCAGTTCAAGCTTAAAGACACATTTGAGGATTCATACTGGTGAAAAGCCGTATTCGTGTGACCATTGTTCGAAGACTTTTTCAGACGCTTCAAACTTAAAGCATCACATGAAAGTCCACACTGGCGAAAAGCCATATACGTGTGACTATTGTTCAAAGACTTTTTCTGACGCTTCAAACTTAAAGCATCACATGAAAGTCCACACTGGCGAAAAGCCACATTCGTGTGACCATTGTTCAAAGAGTTTTTATGACGCTACGAACTTAAAGCATCACATAAAAGTCCACACTGGCGAAAAGCCATATTCATGCGAATGTTGCTCGAAGGCATTTTGTCGCAGTTCAAGCTTAAAGATTCATTTGAGGGTTCATACTGGTGAAAAGCCGTATTCGTAAGCCCATTGTTCAAAGACTTTTTCTGATTCTTCAAGCTTAAAGCATCACATGAAAGTCCACGCTGGCGAAAAGCCCGGTTTGTGAGTAAGGTTTAAAAAAAAGTCTGACGCTTCAAACTTAAAGCATCACATGAAAGTCCACACTGGCAAAAAGCCACTTTCGTGTGACCATTGTTCAAAGACTTTTTATGACGCTACAAACTTAAAACATCATATGAAAGTCCACACTGGCGAAAAGCCATATTCATGCGAATGTTGCTCGAAGACTTTTTATGACTCTTCAAGCTTAAAACATCACATGAAAGTCCACGCTGGCGAAAAGCCCGGTTCGTGAGTAAGGTTTAAAAAAAAGTCTGACGCTTCAAACTTAAAGCATC